>NC_092628.1:56779546-57081305 GCF_039555335.1 Amphiura filiformis
GTTATGTGTGTGAGACGAACTGTCGCGGTAGATGCAATCATGCTTTTGTTGAATGCATTTGAGTAGTCCGCCATATTTACGGGATGATATGTCATTCCGTTGGTCGTTGTATGATTTTGTTCGTTCACTCATTCAAATTTTATTTATATCATTTGAAGACTGAGCCTATTATGATACATCCTCCGTGGAACAGTTTCAAACAAATATAGCTAGGGGTTATTGGGGCAGTTATCTTTTGAATCCTCTTAGAGGGCTATCATTTTTTTTCGGAAGGGGGTCCCAAATTTACAAAAAGTCTGCGTCAATAATATTGCGCATCCCCTATTTCGGCAACAAAAATTTTATGATCCCAAACCCCAAAATTGTATTGAAATCAGTCTTTTTGAATAAAATAACACACTTTCTGTGGTCATCGTGTGATTCCCTTCATTTTGGTCATAAAACATTTTATGACCCCCTCCTATTATTCTTTCCAAGACTTTATGACCCCCGTATATTTGGGACCCCCCTTCGAATAAAATGATATACCTCTTATGACCACTGATGCATAGGCAAGGACACTCGCGCGAATTGAAAGACTTGTCGCACGCGACAGTTCGTCACACACACATAACAAATGCCTATACAATCAAATAGGTTCATTACAACATTTGATTGAATGGATTGAGTTACTCTAAAATGAAACGATAAAAACAAAGAATCATGAAAAAAGACACATACAAGATAAAATAATAAAATTATATAAACAATGTTAAAGATAAAATCAAGAAAATAGAGAATAAAATTTCCTCAAATCAGAAAAAAAAACATTGACAGATATCATAATCTGTCAGAAATTACTGCATGAGATTCGAACCATCAATCTTCTCCACAAGTTCTCTTTATCCTCGCACGATAGTCTAATGCTCTGTCCACTGGGCTACAAAGTATCAGGTGAATGATTACCGCATTTTCATGAACAAGTTTGTTCGATCTTGTTCATTATTGTATGTGTCGATAGGTTTCAACCTTTAACTACACGTACCCTTAATGATCAGTGATAATAGTCGGCTTTTACAGGGATGGCGCTCTCTCATTTCCATGAACTCCTTAGCGCCATTAGGCGAACGTTTACGGTATATGTTTGACGGTTGTAAGAATCCAAGGAATCGTATTCAGTTAATGTCAATTATTCGGCGCTATTTGTTTTTACCTAAACGGAAATAGCATGTTTCACGTATTCAATATCGAATGTGCACAAAATACATTTATTTATTGTTCAATTCTACTTTTCTCGACAATATTTATATAATTATTCTGGATTTCTTTTACCAATTGCCGTCTGCTATTATATTTAAAAAGAAAAAAATCCCAGTATTCATATGCGCTTATGATGGAGATAATAACAAAATAACGGGCATGTACATGTAGCACTAAAAAATGCATGAACTGGCCTACAATGCAATAAACACATTAATGAACAAAGATATAGCCCAGCATTGCAATTTGCGATGTAAGTAATTGGTTTGACAGAGACGTGGTTGCTAAGCATTCTCTAAGACGAATGACAATCAAAACAGTGATGAACCATATTAATGTACTAATTGATTCAGTGTAAAGTCAATAGCTCAATTGACTAGTCCATTCTATTTACTCTAACTACATGAAGGGAACATGTACGTAGCCTCTGCCCAAACAATGGAATTATAGAGAACACTATCGAAGACATATAGGCGTATCTATATAATATATAGTAATGTCATTTATCTTAACAAGAAACATAAATGTTATCAAACATAATAAGTATTTTTTCAGTAAAATCAATTTTACTTTATTCTATATTTCCCTGCATATTTACTTGGTGCTGGATTTTCACAGTAACTACGACGTCTTGCATTAAAGTTAGATGTGATTATCTTCACTACCATAGCCAACACAAATAAATGTAAGTTACGTCTTATGTAAGGGCTCACTGGAAGACATTATCATCTGAAGCATCAATTGGAAACAGTAAACCATGGGCCTATCCGGAAGACACGCCTGATATGGTAAAGTCAAGTCCATGCATTAAGACATGTCCAAAGCACAGATGCAAATCATATCTAATTGCAGGGTTAAAACTATAGACTGAACGGCGGTGTCCCCGATTGTAACATTTAATATTTTGCATTCTACCCCACATTGAGACCCATCATCACCCAAATGTTCGTATTCTAAGCTTTGAGTTAACCTGCTCCAGCGGTTTAAATAGATCAGTACATGACGTCCAGATGATAATCACCAAACTACCATTTTCCCTTTCTTGCAATTCAAGTGTCCCTTTATAGTTTTATAAATATCACATAATAAGATTTTGATCAATTATCTACATGTTCAAATAATTGTGTTACCAATATTCCATATAATATAAGATGAAGGTTAACATTTTCACCAATGTAATATTGAATTCAAAGTCCAAGGAAGATAGTAAGTTGAATTATTTTATTAATCCAATATAATCGCGCGCGTCAAGCAATCTGATGACCTTGGACTTTCTCTCGGTTTGTACTATGAGACAGACCTAAATTTATACTCAAGGTACAACGGTAAGATACAAAACATTTTCATTTCTTTGGAAGAAACATCAATTATAGCGATAAGTGCAATCATCCAAATATTATTAGACAGAAATGAAAAGAGTTATTACGGTTTCAACTTTTGTAGGAATGTATAGCCTTGCAAATTTTACTACTTAGTCGAATTGCTACACCCATCATAACGTTCAAAATGTTCAGAGACGGAAGGTATAAATCTGTATAATGGTACTTTAATATCTTAACAACCCACCACACGTTTTTCTACATGTCTTGAATCAAGAAAATGTTCAATAAATCTAATATCTTTTGACTTTATTAGACCCGAGACTGCCAAAATAAGTAGTAATGTAAATGGACATAACATTTGATTTACAGCAGGTGATTACCCTCACACGTTCGATTAGTACGCTACTCTACACCCATTATCATGATTATTCTACAGTGTCCGAGCTACAATCATTAGAATTCTTTGTATTAGAACATAACGACTACGGGTGCCTTGTCTTAATTGTGCTGAAAAGGTGTGTGTGAAATCAAATGTGAAAATGTTGAAATAAGAGTGTTGGGCCATCCAGGATTTGAAAATCACAGAAAAAAAGATATCCTTGTTGTTATTTAAGGATGATTTTGTGTCACGTGTAGATTTCATTTGATGCTTTTGATACCTCCTGTAGACATATCATTTGATGCAGTTTACGCCACTTGTAGATACCACACACCGTCGACATCCCTATATCTTCGTGTTAAAAATTGCCGTGGTAGTACGATAAATCCTCACGTTTTTGAACAACTACGCATGGTGATTTTGAGCTATTTTGTTTGAGATAGGCCGTGCGACTCAGGCTATGCATACAATTTGAGATTTTGAGAGCCGGCCACACTGTTTCTATTCTATGTTTTACGATTTTCGCATGATCAGTATATGGCTGGCCGTAACCGCCACAACGTGGAGCTGCTACGCGTAACTTACTTTTCGCTTCGCGGAGCTAAATTGACCAATCATGTTAGATCTTTTCATTACGCGGAGCCAGTTGATGCATCATCGTTCCAGAGAGAGAAAACTCTTGCCAAAATTAATGTTTACTATGTGGATTTTAAATGAATCGAATGTAAATAAACCACAAACAGTTGTACAGGGTCAATACCATTGTTTGATTAGTGTATAGTCAATGTTACCTTGCATGCATGTGCCATGTGTGTGGCGTGTTTGTTTGTTTGTCTACTGTGTCAGGCCAGGATCACTGACACCCACGGTACTGATACTGTCATACTATCACGGTGATCATAAAACCCCATTAAAAGCTATTAAACCAAGATAACACTCAATGAAAACAGCTCAACTATGTTACATCAGATCTTCTCTGGTTAAATACACACTGCACTTGTGTCTGTTTTACCTGTGCAATGAACAATGAGCTGGTATTATAGTTTCAGTTGGGTGAATGATTATAAAGCGAACGCAAGGTAACAATACTGTCTGGGCTTTTGTTTACGAAATGAGACAATAGTCTGCTTATTGTTAACCAGCGTTCTTGAAAATGAGAAGCATAATGTTTTGCAGACTTAACACGGTTTAGAAATAATTTGTTCATATTTTTTGGTGTTATCTGTCGTTTACATATCCTTCCTAAAACACAAAAGTACCAATATTTCCAAACACCTAAATTAGCTAAAAATTTAGGAAATGTTACAAAACTATATTTTCTAGAATTTCAGAGAATACTTTAAATATTGACTGGTTATTTTTTACACAGTGACGTCATATAGGCAATGGCATAATACTTCTAACATACACTAGGTCACGCGTCAATGGTGAGCGCACTGAGTATTGTGTATAAGAAAACGGGCAGTACCGTAACTACAGTATGTATGGCCTACTACTAGTATATAAAGTAAATCCGAACTGGTTTGCTGAAGGTCGAATTCCGCAGGCCACGCCGCGCAAGATGTACAAATCAGCCTGAATTGTGTGCATGGTTTACCACCACTCTGCCTAGCTATATAGTTGTGTACAATACTGTATGAGTTTCTTGTGAGTGCATGTCCATCTTAATAATAAGTCGGTTCGTACTTTTCATAAATTACTTTTTGAATCATAACTATCGTGACCGAGGATATCTTGCAACTACGTGAAGCTCGTCTGGCAAATTCTTAATGACTAAATTCGCTTCACGTAATGAGTAAGTCGTACTTGATTGGTCAGTTTTACCTCCGAGTAATGAAAAACTCTAACATGATTGGTCAATTTGGCTCCACGGAACAAAAAGTCAGCTACGCGTAGCAGCTCCACGTTGTGGCGGTTGCGGCCTACCATATCAGTATCCCATATGATATTTCTATTGTAAGAAAATTTTATTTGTTGTCACATAAATCACAGGTTTCGTTTAAATGTACTAACTGGAAATTAAATGTACTAATTAGTGAGGACCGGTATTTTGCTGTGGATATGTTTAACTGCAATTTGCGGGTAAAAAATTTGAAATCCTGGGTAAAAATTTTGATAATATTCAACTCTTTGAGAAAATTATTTTATAAAGGAATGCTGGTAAAGCCAGGTGCAATACAATGTACATTATTGACACACTATCACGCTCTTTATCTTCGTCAATAATAGAATAATCGATTTCAATCGAATTGAATGCATGAGTTTGTAGTTGACTACTGAGCGACCTAAGCGATCGATTGCTAGCCAATCAGATAGAACTCCTTTTCTTGCGTTCAGTGAAATACCACTCGCCTGTCGCTCACTACCACTCGCCCGTCGCTCACCAACGGAGTATTAAATTTATATTTATCGTATAGGACGTCGACGGTGTGTACCATTCGATGCGGTTTATGCCACTTGTAGATACCATTTGATGCAGTTTATGCCACTTGTAGATACTATTTGATACAGTTTATGCCGTTATAGATACCATTTGATGCAGTTTATGCCACTTGTAGATACCATTTGATGCAGTTTATGCCACTTGTAGATACCATTTGATGCAGTTTACGCCACTTGTGGATACCATTTGATGTAGTTTACGCCACTTGTAGATACCAATTGATGCAGTTTATGCCACTTGTAGATACCAGTTGATGCGGTTTATGCCACTTGTAGATACCATTTGATGCAGTTTATGCCACTTGTAGATACCATTTGATGCAGTTTATGCCACTTGTAGATACCATTTGATGCAGTTTACGCCACTTGTGGATACCATTTGATGCCGTTTATGCCACTAGTAGATACCATTTAATGCAGTTTATGCCACTTGTAGATACCATTTGATGCAGTGTATGCCACTTGTAGATACCATTTGATGCAGTCTATGCCACTTGTAGATACCATTTGATGCAGTTTATGCCACTTGTACATATCATTTGATGCAGTTTACGCCACTTGTAGATATCAATTGATGCAGTTTATGCCACTTGTACATATCATTTGATGCAGTTTACGCCACTTGTAGATATCAATTGATGCAGTTTATGCCACTTGTAGATACCATTTGATTTGAAAAGGTGTGTGTGAAATCAAATGTGAAAATGTTGAAATAAGAGTGTTGGGCCGTCCAGGATTTGAAAATCACAGAAAAAAAGATATCCTTGTTGTTATTTAAGGATGATTTTGTGTCACGTGTAGATTTCATTTGATGCTTTTGATACCTCCTGTAGACATATCATTTGATGCAGTTTACGCCACTTGTAGATACCATTCGATGCGGTTTATGCCACTTGTAGATACCATTTGATGCAGTTTATGCCACTTGTAGATACTATTTGATACAGTTTATGCCGTTATAGATACCATTTGATGCAGTTTATGCCACTTGTAGATACCATTTGATGCAGTTTACGCCACTTGTGGATACCATTTGATGTAGTTTACGCCACTTGTAGATACCAATTGATGCAGTTTATGCCACTTGTAGATACCAGTTGATGCGGTTTATGCCACTTGTAGATACCATTTGATGCAGTTTATGCCACTTGTAGATACCATTTGATGCAGTTTATGCCACTTGTAGATACCATTTGATGCAGTTTACGCCACTTGTGGATACCATTTGATGCCGTTTATGCCACTAGTAGATACCATTTAATGCAGTTTATGCCACTTGTAGATACCATTTGATGCAGTGTATGCCACTTGTAGATACCATTTGATGCAGTCTATGCCACTTGTAGATACCATTTGATGCAGTTTATGCCACTTGTACATATCATTTGATGCAGTTTACGCCACTTGTAGATACCAATTGATGCAGTTTATGCCACTTGTAGATACCATGTGATGCAGTTTATGCCACTTGTAGATACCGTTTGATGTAGTCTATGCCACTTGTAGATACCGTTTGATGTAGTCTATGCCACTTGTAGATACCGTTTGATGTAGTCTATGCCACTTGTAGATACCGTTTGATGTAGTCTATGCCACTTGTAGATACCGTTTGATGTAGTCTATGCCACTTGTAGATACCGTTTGATGTAGTCTATGCCACTTGTAGATACCGTTTGATGTAGTCTATGCCACTTGTAGATACCGTTTGATGTAGTCTATGCCTGTGTGCAAGCAATGTTATATACACTTTGATGTGTCATTTGACAATATGTGACGTAAGAATCCAAGGAATATTATTCAGTTAACATCCATTATTTGCTGCTATTTGTTTTTACCTAAACGGAAATAGCCTGTTTCACGTATTCAATATTGAATGTGAGCAAAATATATTGTTATACAAATTTGTTTTTAAATTCTACTTTTCTCGACATAATTTATATAAATATTCTTGATTGTTTTAACAATTGCCGTCTGCTATAAAAAGAATACAACCGTGTTTAATGTTCTTATGATGGAGATAATAATTAAATAACAGGCATGTAGCGCTAAAAAATGCATGGACTGGCCTACAATGCAATAAAACATTAATGAACAAAGATATAGCCCAGCAATGCAATTTGCGATAAGTAATTGGTTTGATAGAGACGTGGTTGCTAAGCATTTCTCTGAGACGAATGACAATCAAAACAGTGATGAACCATATTAATGTACTAATTGATTCAGTGTAAAGTCAATAGCTCAATTGACTAGTCCATTCTATTTACTCTACATGTAGGGAACATGTACAGCTTCTAATTCTCCCCAACCAATGGAATAGAAAACACTGTTTCGAAAACAGACGCGTGTCTATATAATAGTGACATAATAATATCTTTGCTTCCGACAAAATGTTATAGGCTACGTGATCAAACATGAGTATTTTTTCGAGTAAAATCAATTTATACTTTATTTATATTTCCATGCCTATTTACTTGGTACTGTATGTTGAAATTTCCATACAATATATCTTGTATTGTATGTCTTCACCACCATAGCCAACACAAATAAATGAAAGTTACGTCTTGTCTAAGGGCCCATTGGAAGTCATATCATCTGAAGCCAATTGATTTCCCTTGTTATTGTTGCTGTTGTTTTTACAATATCAGTGGTCGTATAATTATGCTATTCATTCCTTGAAACGCGTTGATACATTTTTCATCATATATCAAATCAAACCTTTTTCCCGGACCTTTTTACTCAACATTTTAATTCTGATAAGTGAAAACCAAAGCCGAACTTCAACTAGTTTCATTATTTGCGAACACAATTCAACCGAGCACATAACGGCGGGTCAAGTGTCTTTTTCTGTGCAAAACACTTTTATCATAAATAAATAAATAAATAATAAATTTCGGAATTTATATAGCGCTTTTTCCAGAGGATTCAAAGCGCTGTAATTTCGCTGCGTGGTGAATCATCACAATCAGATCGCATCGACTAGGCTAGTTGCAGCCGAACCTGGCGCAAACCTATCCGCACTTAGATTGTAACATCCACCCATTTTCTGCAGCTCCCCAAATTCCATTGGGTGAAGGAAGTTTTTGATAACGAAACAACTAATCACCGATTTTGAAAGCAGGAGGAAACCGGAGATCCCGGAGAAAACCTGCGAGAGCGGGCATGGATCGGGATAAACCAAGTGCACATGAGTCCTTGGGCCGCGCCGGGGCTTGAACCCGGGACCTCAGTGGTGCAAAGCGAGAGAACTACCGCTGCGCTAACTCGCCCTCCCAATTATCAGGCAAATAATACTTAAAAGTATTATTTGCCTGGTTCTCAGCCAAGTTGCCTTTTACATGCATGCCAACTGATTTTATACGCAACCTTACATAAAACGTCTGTGCAACATAATACATGTAATATATATGTATGACTGTGAGTCGTCTTAATGGCTTTCAGGGCAAATAGCTGCCGACAGTCAACAGGATACTTTTCCATTTTCAGGCCTGGACAGACAATATATGCCAGTTTGATAAATCCAAACATTATACTTCCAAGAAGAAAGATAATTTTACTGATATTTCATATTGAATAAAAAACATCTTGCCATTTTGATCAAAATTGTAAAAGAAGTTTGTCCGCAACGTAATTGTGCTCATGTGGTCACATTTCAAAGTATACACACATTAAATAACTTATAAATATCATACTCGTATATGCAAAGTTTTAATATGAAAGAAAGTGCTATATAGTTCGTTCGTTTTTCCATCCTGAGCATGCACTCATTTAGGGGTTATCTTGTACAACATATTGAATTCAAGCCATTTCGCTGCTATATGTATATTCTAATAAATCTTGAATTGAAATTAAATCATTGTTCTTTCATTTCGTGCTTCATGTAAAATAAAGTTTGGTATTTCCTGATGAGATTGAGTTTTGCAATTAACTTTGTGGCGCTATAAATCGCTGGAGGCAACTATTACATATGTGTCATTTATTGCAATCACACAATGAATGTTTTCTATTTCGTCTGCAATATGTCATTTTAGTCTAATGAGAGCACTTGTGTTTCTTTATTTGGCCTAGTTCTACAAGGAAACTCCTTAGCCTACTTCTGTTGTTAACAAATTTAATTGGTATTTCTGTTAATTGGAGGAATTCATTTTGATTGCGAAATTTAAACTCCTCATTTACATCTTAATTTAACGTACATGTTCAGATTTAAATATGGGTATGATTGTTTGTTAATATTGAATTGCCGCTATCAAAACGTTCAAAATGAATGGACGAACATGACATAAATTGACTATTAAAGGAGTGTTTCGTGATCCTAGCATCCTCTTTTTATGACATTTTTCAGTACATATCCACGAAAAAAGCCTATTCCCAAAATTTCAATTGATTCCGATTTTGCGTTTGCGAGTTATGCATGATATGTGTATTACAATGCGTTGTAATTTCGTTCTGGTGCACCAGAACGAAATTCAAATTTCACGATATCTTTGCAAAACGAATTAATCTGCAAGAAATATTTTGTACATAAACATTATGTAGCCAGAGGTTTCCAGTGATATAAAAATCTCAACTTTTTTGAGAAAAGTGGGGATGAGGCTGTGGATCACGAAATGCCCCTTTAAGCTTTGAAACATTAAACTAAAAGCCCTAAAAGCTAGAATCACTGAAATGGTGAAGACCCTTATTTAGCATTACATTCTTAAATTTTACCCTAAACTAGAAATGCAAAAACATTAAAACACTTCGTGTCATTATTCGAGCGAAATATTTTAGAATATTTGTTGAACGGAAGACTTCAAATCTATAAAATCATAACACCTATATGTCAGATAGCGCAATACATAACGATAATCAATAAGATATATGTCGGCAATGGTTTCTTCCAGGTACTGATGAGAAAGTTGGAATCACAAACACTAGTAATAAATGTATTGCCTCAAGGCTTTAAGAGGTTATCGTGCGATCAACCGGAATTTTATTACGAAAAATGACAAGAACAATCTCATCACTTAACAAAACGTGTTGTTTTTGTCGATACATCCATCCAGAACATAAAGAACAATAACATCGTGAAACGTGTCAGGAATCTATACATGTAATCTTCTATGTTGCGAGCAGGTGGCAAGACTTATGGAATAGTAGGATTGAAGATAAATCTGGGTTTTTTTTTATCATTGAGTACAAACATGCCTAGTATTATTTCAGTGGTGGTTCTACAGGGTACTGGGGACTTTTTAATTTTGGTATACGGTGAATATAAGTTAATCACTTGCATTATACATTACATACGACTGGAGCCATTAGCCCGGGAGCAATACACACGCTTTTTACACAAAAGAAAAATTAGCAAATGTTTTGTAAATCACAGATTTTCAACAAGAATTTGTGTGTAAATAAAAGAAACAAGAGTATGTACACAATTGTGGCTGGATTCAGCTTACGAGCTTGTTGACACATTTTATTTCGAGGTCAAATACTTATTTTGTTTTTTGCTTTTTTTGTTGCGGTTTTGTGGAAACTTGGACGATTTTGAATCATACACTGTTTGGTATTTGTTATGATGCGCATTACAAAAGAAAACCCGGTTAACCATTAACTTGCGTAATTAGGAGTGGTTCTGCATTGTTTTATTCGTTCATTCGTTTATTTGTTACATGCGATTATAAGATATAAGAGCTTTTTGACTTCTGTGACCTGAAGCCTTCAAATCCACTTTTAACCAAACATGTCAGATAGTAAACGCATAGATTTGTTATTCTAGGTTAAATCGCATCAATAGAAGGATTTATTATAAGATGATCATCATCATAGCCCGCAGCAATGTTTGTTACAGCTTTGTACCGATACACGGAACAGGTATATGAACTACAAACAAGTAGGAATAATACCACAACTGGGTCAGTAAATCTCAATGTTTGAGTAACAAAGTCTGATTGGGTTTTTTTTTCAACAGATGCCATTCTTTTAAGTAGCTCAGTCTTTATTTTTGTATGATGATCATCATAAATTACAGATCTTGCCTGTCGAAAAAGTGACTCCCAAATTCCTATAATCACTTGTCTTATTGTATAGTCTACAAATAAATGTATGTGAAAATGGCACAGAGGTGTTACCGAACAGTCTTTTATTCACATAATTCAAGCATTGAACTCAGAATTGTTTATAATTTGCATCCTATTCTTAATGCATAGCAAAATGTCATATACATGGATTGAATTGCAACATGACGGAAAGGTATTATAGACAAATCTTGATGATCTTGGTAAAATCTTGAAATGAAACCTCTTCTTGACGAAGACTCCTTTGTTTTAGTGTTTGACAGTGAACATGGTGAATATATGTTTACATTGCCTTACCCATTAAGCTCTAGTCTATTCATTCAGCTCATTTACAAACATACGAGGTTGGTATGCATGGTGAAACGGGTTTCCATCTGCCATAATGTTACCTCTAAAGCTTATCAACCTTGTATATGATGCTTTAGTTTATCAACAGAACAAGAGATTTTAATCGTTATTCCAGCATCATCTTTATACGCCAATATTTACAGCCATATCCTGTGTGTGTTATAACTTTCAGTTTGTATAAACACGATAGATGACTTTGAAGAAGACATGATAATATGATAAAAGGGAATAATATAAAGGAGAATTGGTGAAGAAAGAAAGAAAACAACTATACGTATTGCTAACTATAGAAGACAGCCCTTATATATAACACACAATGGAATGAATTTATACTGCTATCTTCAGTAGATAGCATCAACGTCAACGTTTAACAAGCAACCAAGGATATACTGTAAGCTTCGATATCAACTATTTGTAACAAATATACATTAAATAAACATAAAAGAAAGAAAGAAAGAAAGAAAGAAAGAAAGAAAGAAAGAAAAGAAAGAAAGAAAGAAAGAAAGAAAGAAAGAAAGAAAGAAAGAAAGAAAGAAAGAAAGAAAGAAAGAAAGATAGAAAGAAAGAAAGAAAGAAAGAAAGAAAGAAAGAAAAAGAAAAAGAAACAAACAAACAACCAAACAAACACAAACAAAGAATTAAATAAAAAAGAAAGAAAGAAAAAATTAGTGAAGATAGAAAGATAAACTGAAAGACTACGTATTGCTATCTACAGTAGACAGCCCTTATAACAATCTATCAATGGAATTAATTTATATTGCTATCTACAGCAGATAGCATCAACGTTTAAGCAACCAAGGCTATTGTAATCTCCCTCCAATATCACCTATTTGTAACAAGAAAAAAAGAAAGAAAGAACGAAAGAAAGAATGAAAGAGAAAGAAAGAAAGAATGAAAAGAAAGAAAGATCGAAAGAAAGAAAGAAAGAAAGAAAGAAAGAAAGAAAGGGGAAAGATGAGTAAGATACTGTAACATTCTCATGCTTGCAGCTACCATTACGCTTCATGTAATTTAGTTTATGTAAAATGTAACATTTTGTTATAAGCTGAGGCTACTGGGTTAATTTCAAATATGGCAAAAATGTTAAATTACATTAGGATTTAATGATCTAAACGGATACCGACATTATAATGTGATAGGTTTAAAGCATTTATATGACACCTGTGCATTATATATTTCTTCACATTGCTTCTGTACGCAAATTGTATGTCTACATGTATTTTGTATCGCACTAATGGATATCAATATATTTTTCTGAAGTATAAAAATCTGTGCATGATATCAAACTACGCACGTAAGATTCATACTGCGCATTAATGGTTACATGATACACATTGTGCAGATTAATTCGCCATTAGAGATTGTAAAAACGCATCATCTTTTTATTAAAGTGATTAATGTTCCAAAATATGGCGACCATATCAGAACTCTGTTGAATATCCCACAACAGATAAAAGTCAATTAGGATCTGATCCATACGATAAACGTTAAAGGGGCATGCCATTTAGTTTCGGCACCCAAAAAGAATACAACTTATCGATGAAAATAATAAAAGTATAATGTTGTGATTTTAAAAAAATGACTCCGCTGCTGAATTCGACCCAAAAATGTTTTCTTTCATAGTTCCCACGTGTGCCGTTCATTCTAAGTTTGGAACATAGGGCTGTCATCCTTTTATATGGCATTCTTATAATTATATATTGTTATACCTTTATCATTGAATTGAACTTGTGAACTAACTTTTTGTGAGAAAAACTCTACTTTTCATTTAACGATGTCAAAATAAAAATCTATTTTGATCATGACAAAAGGACTGTGTACCATTTATAAACAACGTACATGGATGACGCTATCGAATACTTACACATGTACTTTGTACTATCTACAGAAAACAGCAGCAAACAGATATAATCAGAAAGTAAGAGTAAATGGTCAGGAAAATAGTAAATGATTACATTGATTTGCTTGACCCAAAGTTACGTCTTCAATTTAAGAAGAAGAAAAAGAGACGAATATGAAGAAAAATATAAGGGGAACCTTCTACATTTCATGAGAATCCGAATTTACTAAATTCTTTTCATCTAATGCGTATACTATATTGTATTGGGTGAAGAACAATTAACTCGCAAATTTTGTTACCATAAAACATAGATATCTCTTCAATCTTTCGCTTAAATGCGAGGAAAAACAAATTTGTCATTATATAGAATTGCAGATTCATAAGTTTTTAGTGGTAAAAAAATGAAAGTAGTTAAATTAAACTTCAACACTACTTGTTTATTTCGCTTACCGGGAGCGCTTTCGAGGAACTTCCTCGTCGTCAGCCGATGTTGTTAGCTCTGATGTTTTCTTGGAAACGGCAAGAGGTCAACCTGATCAGAGCTAACAACATCGGCTGACAACGAGGAAGTTCCTCAAAAGCGCTCCCGGTAAGCGAAATAAACAAGTAGTGTTGCTCAAATGCGAGGAAAAACAAAATTGTCATTATTTGAATTTCACTTTGACCTATTATCACTGAAACATTTTGGACGTTACTTTCTCTGCTGAATTGAATAAAAGTAATATAACATGTTCATAGTATGAACCCTAAACGTAAGAGCACATCGTTTAAGTAAAGATGAGTATGAATATTGTATGAGTTGGCTTCTTGCCAGTAATCTCATCCATCACTCAATGTTACGAGTGGACAGTATTTGAATTTCTCTTGAAATCAAATATTAACTGTCTGCGCAAGGACATTACCGAAAGACAAGGTTAAGATTGTTTACAAAGTAAATCCTTGTTCATCTTCTAACAAGTTGTTCTTAAGGTTTGAAATTCAGGAATGATTAAAATGATATGTACCCGTGACTGGGTGGATGTTGGAAGCATTGTACCGGTACCTATATACTCACTACTACTGAGCTAAAGTTATAATCAGCAGTTAAAGCATATTTTGATATTTGATCAAATGATGCTGTAACATTTAACATGATAAAGAAAAAGGCAATACTTTTGATTTTTGTTTTTATCCTTACGTGATTGTACTCCTCCAATCAGAATTCGTACACTGCAAAAATATTTTACTCAACATTGAGTAAAAGGTCACAACTCAACAGTTGAGTAAAAATTACTTAACATTGAGCCCATAGTCACAACTCAACAAAGTAAAAATTTATTTTTTTTACTCATTTGTTGAGTTGTGACCTATATGAACTCAATGTTGAGTATATTTTACTCAAATATTTTACTCAACTGTTGAGTTGTGACCTTTTTACTAATATTTTTTGCAGTGTAGTATTTCAAGGTGATTAACATAAAGACGTTTTAATTTATGTCATTCTGCAATGGTTTATCTCCTTTTTTGGTAACGAATAAAACACGGGAATGAAAGTTAGTTTGAAGTGTAAATCGCAGGGTTAGCGGAAATAAAATAACGCAAATCGCTACATTAATGTGCATCTAGTACTTTCGCAAGCTTTTTACATTAGGTATATAGCTATGTTCCCTTGAAAACCCATTAAGTACATGACTTGTGCATCATTAAGGAGACATAGTCTAATGTTTAGAAGTGTCGTATGTTATACTTCCTATTTCTAGAGTCAATCCGAGATTGATTTTCAGACCAACATTCTTCTGGTTTTGTTTATTTGTTTGTTGTTGTTGTTTTGCATTGAATGAGAAATGTATTTTTTTGCATACATACAGACTGTCCTAAAGATATCCATGCACTACAAGGAGCTACAAGGTTTCACAACAAATTTCTGCTAAAACATTACGTACATAAAATGATAAAGAGCCGTCTCAGATATAATCTAGTGCATTAATATATTCACAGATCTGTATCAATGTCCAGATTATATTACATGGAAACAAATGCAATCTATTTATATCAAGATATAGAAGAGAATATATACTGTTTCGTTTTATAAGGTAGTGTCAATTGTGTCATAGCTGGACAATCTAATAGATTTTAAGCTGTCACTGGTCACTCATATAGCCTATATTACAAACTCGAAGAGGGTAGGTAACAATCAAATCGGGGAAAACTTTTGTTCTCTTGGCAAAGACGCTAGACATATAGAATTCAGAAGAACCAATTACACTTGCATTTTTTTACACTTCTAACATCAGTATTTCGCTTCCTTTAAATGTTTGAAACATATTGTATAAGGAACATGTAAGAAGTTGCAATGTCTGTATTCCAACTAAAATGTACACATAACACTGTGTGGATATATTACATGATCATGATAGATGAATTGACATGATACAACAAGAGATAGCTGGTGGTATTGACTATTCTCAGAGAATAGTTTACTTTACGAAGTGAAAGAATAATATCATAATCTACACCTATATGCCTACGGCTATAATAAAGTCAACATCTATACGGTGTCGTAAGTTGAACAATATGCAAAAGAAAGAAAGAACAAAAAGAGAAATACAAGAAAGTGAGAAAGAAAGGAGGAAAGACTGAAACGGAAAGAAAGACAATAAGAATAAAGAAAAAAAGAGGCATTGAAAGAGAGAAAGAAAAGAAAGGAAACAGAATGAAAACAAATGTATTGAGTTCATATATAGCAGCAGCTAAAGGGCCTACTTACTTACAAGTAACAACTATTAATACCACGACATAATTATTGCTATCTACAGTAGATAGCCCTTATATATAACAAACAAACAATACGCTGTAGGAGGAAGGAGGAGAAAGATAACAAAACAAAAACGATACATAGTGCAGTTATGTCCACGGCAAATTCACCGTGACCTTTCCAGCCATAAACCCGCTTAGTGAAGATTAAACCGATATATGCAGTACTAAACCATTATAGTAATCTATTGTCCAATGCAAATTTATTACCACGTGATAATATTAATCCAATGAGCGATCGAATTGTCCGCTACGGTCGACTAATCCAATCGATAATGACGCTATTGACATGTACGAGCGGAGCTCCACTGACCGAGTTTTGGGGTATTTTTCACTGGTTTGCTGTCATTTACTCAACAAGGCGGTCCCCCGTTATTATAAGGACTATGCTAATTATTTAAAGATATGACATGTAGAGAATAAACCATACTTGATTGACAGAAAGTACTAAATTTGTACCTATTACGGTTTCGTGACACCAACCTTCCAAATACGACCAAGCCAGGGCTGCCCGGTGAAGCAAAATGTGCATTGGAATAACACGGGAGTTTGGATAGATGGTAGGATTTCTTTCTCATAAAAATGTATGGTCCCCCGTTATTAAAGCTTGTACCGCGTTGAAAATTCAGATATTGTGAAAAGAACAAGTAATTGAAACATAGAGCAAGTACTAGAATCATAGCTTTATACTTTTTGATATAATGACGCTAACTAGTTCATCTCATATATCTACAACACAGCGCTACCATTGCCTATTGTGAATGCCCCTGTGTTGTGTGCATACATAGTTAACAATAACTGCATGATGAGTGGAACATTTCATTTTAATAATCTGGTTATGGTTCCAGGTACCGTTATGCTCCATGTAATTCACTTATAAATGTATAATGAATATTACAAGCTCAGGCTCGGGTGGAGTAATTTCAAATTAGGATTATTTTAATTAACATTAGGATTCAATGCTGTTGGCGGACACAGACAAAATGCATATAAGATGTAGGATATACTGAAACCAGTTCTATGATATATGTGCATAATTAGATTTCCCTACATTACTTCTATTCGCAAATTTTACGTATATTTATACACGTATTTTGTATACAAAGTAAATTTCTTTATAAAACATTTGCATACAGCCTGCCTAAGATATTAATACATGTGCAAAAGGTTACACAACATGTAATACATTACATAAATTGATAAAGACCCGTCTCAGATATCATCTAGTGCAACATTATATTCACAGATCTGTATCAATGTCCAGATGTGTTACATGGAAACAAACGCAATCTATTTCAAGTTGTATACTGTTACGTTTTATAAGATTGTGTCATAGCTGGACAATCTAATAGATTTTAAGCTGTCACTGGTCACTCATATCTATTACAAAGTCGAAGATGGTAGACAACAAACAAATAGTCGACTATCAAATCGTGGAATACATTTTATTCTGTCACCAAAGACACTACTACCACTAGGCCTATAGACATTATAGATGAAATTTAAGAGTACCAAGTTTGAATTTACGCTTATATAATTATAACATCGGTATTTCGCTTTCTTTTAAATGTTTGAACAAATAGTATTAGGAAAGCAATGTCTGTACAAGGTGTTGCTGAAACGTCAAGCTTGGTATATACTTCTGTGTGTGCTCATGACGTAACAAAATTCAGTTTGCGAAATGGAGTTCTGTAATACCTTCAACGGCAAGGGGATTAAGTTTCCGTATAAATGGTCTGTTTTTACTGCAGCGAGCAGTGTAGCATACTTCATATTTTTTTAACAGAACATGTCATAGGTTGCGTCTACGAGTTCATTCATGTTTATTCAAACGAAGGGTCTAAGTTAGAGTCTTTTGTCTTGAAGTGTGACCAATAACCCACTGGACCAAACAAAAGGGAGAAAGTTTGATTCAGTCGTTTACACATGCCTTTCTGATCGGTCATTGATACACATTTCCCGTGTTAAAGCAATAAGACGCTGTTGGTGCTGTAACCAATCAGACGTTCGCGTTGAAGTAAATCTGAGCAAGAAATGCAATCGATATTATGTGAAGTTGCCGTGGAAGTAAACTGAAGTTAATTTTCAAACTTTATTTCGCAAACTCTGTTTATTCCATAGATGACTTGACATGATATAACAACAGATAGCTAGCTGCTGATATCAAATTGACTACACTCATAAGATAGTTTACTTTACGATACGAAAGAACAATAATCATATTTTTACAACCTACGGCTATATGATAAAGTCAATGTTTCTACGTCGGTGATATAAATCGGATCTATAAGTCTTCAACAATAACAACTTGTAAAAGAAAGAAAGAGCGGGAAGGGAGAAAGCAAAAAAAGAAAGCGAGAAAGAAAGAAAGAGAGAGAGAGAGAAAGAAAGAGAGAAAGAAAGAGAGAGAGAGAGAGAAAGAAAGAGAGAAAGAAAAGAGAGAGAAAGAAAGAAAGAAAGAAAGAAAGAAAGCAGAAAGAAAGAAAGAAAAGAAAGAAAGAAAGAAAGAAAGAAAGAAAGAAAGAAAGAAAGAAAGAAAGAAAGAAAGAAAGAAGGCAAGAAAGAAAAGAAAAGAAAGACTTAATGCAATATATTGCCACATTCAGAAAACATAGCTTCAACTTTTAACAAGTAACCGCTATTAGTCCACATTGCTATCTTCAGTAGATAGCAAAAACTGTTTTACGAAATAGTAAATACAAGCGTAATGTATTGCTTTTTTAAAACAAGAGGCGCTGCTACATATTGCCATCTTCAGTAAATAGCAATAACTGGTTTACTAAATAGTAGATACAAGCGACTCGACTATAGATATTTACGTGATTATAAGTAGTGTGCAATTTGTAGTTGATTAACCACTTACGAAAACAGTTAGCAGTTGCCAGCTTCTCAGAAGCCAACTAATTCTTACAAAATGTGTACCGCACCTGACTGATGCTGTGCTTAATTTAATAATAGTTTCACGGTAATTTAGAATGCAAAAGTGCATATTCATTTGAGCGTTATACAGTATTTACAAGGTTAATGGCTTGTTAAATATATTGTAAACCGTTCATTAAAGTATATTAATCTCTATTGTAGGTAAGTTTGGAGGATTTCCTTTTACAAAATGCTTGTCGTATTCAACAGCTGACAAGACAAGACAAGACAAGACAAGACAAGACAAGGAAGGAAGATAGAAGATGAAGAGCTTTGTTTACTCCTCCCTGTTTTTGAACCACCGAGCGCTTGGGTGCTGAGCACAACACCGGTTATGGCAAGCCATGGGTGCGAACGTTGCCCGGCCAACGATTGCAAGTGTATAATGTAGTCTCGGAGATTGGGCAATCGGATCACGTAGAGTACTTGCAGTGCTTCATGCTGTATTGTTTTGTATGGTATATAGTAGCCTAAAGGCCAAGGTGTTTTGTCTGAATTTTGTCGACTGTATGAGCTCTTTTGATCTAAGACAAAATAAAAATAGAGACAGTGCTTCTTGCTTGACGACATAATCTAAGATACAATGCTCAATAGAGACACGTCTTCCAGCAAGTCGTGTCTAACGCGAAGATACAAAATCAAGACGTGTCTCAAAACTGGCTATGACACGTCCTACATTTTAGACGTATTTTGTGTGAAGACAAAATTTGGTGTCTTCAACTTAAAAATGTCTTGTATAGAGACGCGACTTTCTAATATAGCAATTATGCGAACTTCGTGAACCTCATGATAGGCTGTAGAAGTCCAGTTAATGTTTTAAATGTCAAATTAGGATGGGCAACTTTATTATTGACGGGCAAACCTCAATTTTTATCTGAGATACAGTATCTCAAAACTGGCTCCAAGTGATGTTTATTTGTTTGTTTATTTATTTGTTTGTTTGTAACGGTCGCTCCGTTCAGAGACGTTTGGTCCTGATGGGACTAGTCAAAGACAATGCTCATGCCTCGCTAAAAATCCTATTAGTATGGAAAGAGAAAAAACGTTTTGAAGATGAAAATCGAAGAAAAGAAGGCCGCTTTCCACAAGAAGTGCACAATTATACCATGTTTACCGTCAGCCTTTGGGTCAAGAGAAAGTAATTCTTAATCCTATCTCACTTGCTGCTGGTGTAGCTTGCTGTGTTTCATTGTGTTCTCGGGCAGTCATATTTCTATAAAATCTATAAAAGTCATTGTGTTTTCTATTGTTGACGACCTGTCTAATTGTAAGACTCTATTGCTAAAACCGATATTTACACACATTCAATAAAATAGGCAGTTTTCATGGTTGCGACAAAAATGACACTGCTAGCTCAGAATTCAGAATATGAGCTAGTACGTTTCACTTTCCAATAATTAGGCCTGTGGCATATCTTCACGGCGAATTTCACCTTACGGTCAACTATCAAAAAATCAGGAGAAAATATGGCACAAAATTGACAAATTGAAAACGTCGCTTAGATAATGTTTACTTTCAATTTTTTATGACATTAATTCACCCAAACGATTGGTGTATATAATAGCTACACAACATGTCATTCACCTCTGTGTGCACTAACCGGTTTACCAATGAAAATTTCCCGAAAGGGGGTTTTCGCCACTGAAATGAATTACAGATATCAGCAGGATGTAGGTTTATGTGTGGGTACAAAATAATGCGAATCTTTGAAAGATAGGTGCAAACATTCTTGAAATGATTCATCTCTTTTTTCCAAACGATTTATAAGGATTGGTTTAAAGGTTTAATGCTTTAACAATAAAGAAACATTGATAAACACAGTCTAAACGACTCAACCGGAATTGCCAAGTTCAATTAATTTTTGAAAAATTAAAATTAATGGTTGTTGATAATGAATTGGATAAATAAAATGATTAAATAGTTGTCACGTAAGTGGTTGTCAATAATTAAAAGGAATTATTGAAAATTATCTGATGGGTCTTTACTGGTGAACTTCGCGTCGCAGATGCCCAATATGGATAATTCTCTATAGTATGAAACTTATTTCTCCAATTTCTAATTGTCAATGTCACCCAATATGATCATGGTCCTTCGTTTTCGATAGAAGCGGAATAGAATTTCAAGTTTAAAAGGCGTGTGTCCGTTTTTACATGAAATAACCAATTATTATCCAGGGTAACCACGGCAACCAAATTGTCTACGCATTTGGTTTCTCTTCGATGCCTTATTTATATAAAAAAAATCCATATCATGTCCCTTAAATACAATATTTTAAAGCCACGTGATTTCATTCTTATACATAAGGAATGATTTCAAAAGTGATATTTTTAGCTATAAATGGTGCAGTATTTTACTATAAACATAAGGAATGATTTCAAAAGTGATATTTTTAGCTATAAATGGTGCAGTACTAATAGAACCGATTTAACATATTCGGTAATACTGACTGACTGCCATGCAGATTTTAGGCAAACAAATTAAAATAAATTTGTGTTTGTAGCCAAAAAAACAAACAAAACAAAACAAAACAAAAACACACAATGTAGACTAACCGGTAACCTATTACTATTATATTAGTCCTTTTTAGCGGTGTAAAAAATAATGCGTGATTAATTCTTTATATCATAAGATGTTCAAAAGTAGAGATGTAGAACATGAGTATGACAAACTCATTTTGACACAAGAAGAGTTTAATAGACCTATAACATTAACTACATTATTTGTGGGCGCAAGAATTGAATTCCATTCCCTCAAAGATGCACATAGCTATTTTTATATCATTTTTTAAAAGATTATATTGTTTTCTTAGAATATGCCACACACTTGTTAAGGTGCAATAAGGTTAAATGTTGCCTTAATGGAACTCGTGTTTTTATATCAGATCAGTAAGTAACGTGATTTAGAAAGCTAATATATATCTGCGTAGGCCAATGATGGTGGACTCGATTTGTTATTGTCCTTGACCTAATTTTATACAATTCGTTATTTGAAATAGCCAGCCATTTGTAATTTCACAATTAACATTTGTAATAAGATTTGCACATAGTCTAAGTTGGTCGTATTCAATTTGCACATAGTCTAAGTTGGTCGTATATTCAATTTGCACATAGTCTAAGTTGGTCGTATTCAATTTGCACATAGTCTAAGTTGGTCGTATTCAATTTGCACATAGTCTAAGTTGGTCGTTGGTCGTATTCAATTTGCACATAGTCTAAGTTGGTCGTATTCAATTTGCACATAGTCTAAGTTGGTCGTATTCAATTTGCACATAGTCTAAGTTGGTCGTATATTCAATTTGCACATAGTCTAAGTTGGTCGTATTCAATTTGCACATAGTCTAAGTTGGTCGTATTCAATTTTACAAGAATGAGTAATAATTACTACAGTAATCTTACGTACGTCCGAACTTCTATCCGAAACATGTTGCTGGAAAATAATACACAATGTATCGAACAGGTTGAACTTTCTGTAAAGGATGACTGGCCAAGGAATGGAATAATGATTGGCTTAGTAAATTAACCAACTTAACACAGATCAAAGACGGTGCGGCATGCTATTGTGTCTTCGTTCAATTATTTTGTATATGAATGGAGCGATATAGCAATATATAGCACACTATTGTAATAATTCGGAAAGCTTTACCCTGACTTTAACTATAGAGAAAAGCTTTACGAGTATTCTGCCAGGTGTTCTGCCCAAGATGTTTTTATTTTAACATCACCCCATTCACTGTTCACATAAATTTCGTAAGCAAAGAAATACTGTTGCAAATAATGACCATGTAATGTAAACGCCCACCAAAAAGTAATTAGTAATGTGTGTTGAGACGCTTTAGTGTAAACCGGAGAATATTGCTGAATTGCACTTTATGCAGGTAAATTCTGAGTCGCTGGTGATGATTAATCCTAGGCGATAGTTTTATGAACATTAATGTTTGTTGAGCAAATATATCGATTCAACTCTGATATATAGAAAGGGGGAAAAATCATATGCTTTAACTTGCAAATTAACAAAGACATACGCGACGTTTACAACAATGTTTGTTTAAACAGGGTAGAGGAGATTTATGCTTGTACTGTCGTAATTATTACAAACTGCATGGCTACGACTCTCTCACTCTGTAATTTTAAAGCCTTAGCAAAAATTCACTCAGTATAAAATACGCACATAGCTTCTACAAATCGTATTAACAATAATTTAACAGAAAGAACGGTGATTTATATACTAGTACTCGCATTTTACATTTTTAATACCACATTCGTCCAATGTCGTTCAGTAAACAACACAGTAATGTTTTTAAAGGAAAATACCCTAATTTAAAAGTTGCAGTAAATTGTACTAATTTGAATTCAGCGCAAAAATCATGGTAGGTTTTACAGGCTACAATAACCACCAGACCTAACCGCTATATACTTTTAAATTTATGACATTCTTCTTAAAAATATTACTTTGTTACTATAGGCTATATATTGAACGACATTAGATGATCGGGGTACTGGAATTGCGCGTATAAACCATCGTTCTTTGAAGTTTGAATACGATTAATACTAATAATATTAATAATAGGTTAGTGACTGAGTTTCGTAATACATAAATATAAATAATATAGAAAGAACAAATGAAAAGAACATTTTGGCAAACTTTTATAAATACTCACCTAGCCCAGGAGTGAATATATTCAATAGACAACAAATGATGGCCATTGGAAAAGGCATACATGGCACTGCTGACCTAAAAGATCCATGTTTCTCCCGAACACTAATAATCACTCCTTTAGTTGATTGGACGCCTTTAGCCACGTACATCTGTCCTGGGGCTGCTAACCGATCACCATCAATGTTGCTTTTAGGTTTATCATACTGTCTGTCGTGGGATGTGTCATGGGGGTCATTGTATGTAGTACTTGTACCTGCACCCTCGTCTGTTACTGTGATTTTGATAGCTAGGATGCCGCTGCCATATTTGCTGCAGCCGTAGCCATGATGGTAATATTACGCTGGTTTTACTAGTGCAACTAAACTATTATGCGGATGTTGTAGCAGTTTTTATTGAAATATATCCAGTAATTGAAATCGGTTGTTATAAACTTAATTCCGTTTCCAACTGACAAATTCAGCACTCGCAACTTCCTAGGAAAGCCACAGAACAGATGTTACCTGCAAAAAGGAAAGTTAGTGTCAGTTCAAGTCATAATCTCCCGGCAAATCCTCACCATACTCACTGCAAAAACAGTGTTTAGAAATCGAAGACAGATTGGTGTGTAGAAAGTTAAATGTCTAGCGTTTAAAAACTTAAATGTTTAGATCCTAAAGACGTACAGTATTTTGGCATGAGAGCTCACCAGACACACAAAATTGTATTCTGAATATGAGGAATGTCCTTCTGATATTCAATATATATAGTTTTTTAAATTCGCGATAAAATACAAATTTTATGGCAAATTATTAAAAAGTGATATTTTGATTTAGGCCTGGCCTATGTCTTCAAACAAAATTTTGATAGCTAATTCTGTTTTGTATAAATTTTTAGCGCCTCGGGATAATGTTGGTCATGGCGCTTTCCAAATTTATATATATATATATATTACATTACATTAATACATTACATTATATTACATTGTTACATTCCGTGCCTAAAATGCAACAATAACAAATTGTTTACCAAGTAGAAAAGTGTGTATTAGGTTAATATTTAGAAATGATAAAATGAAAATAGATACATGTACATTAATACATGGTATGACCTTCATTAAATGTGAACCTTTTCCTTATAACCGTTGGAAATCTGTTACCTTAAATATGGATATTGTTATCTGCATGAATTATTGAAAATGAAAATGGCCAGATAAAGAAAATGTATGAATATAAATATCTGAAACTGTGTAAAACTACATATTATAGACACATAGCAGAGGACAGAGTAGGCTATACCATAGCCTAGTGCTTATAAAAGTGCCTTAATTTGGAATGTATTTAACCAGTGTTAACATCACTTGAAAATGAAAGTAATGAAACCATTTTTTCACCAAAAGATATTCTATTTGAAGTTATTCACACCTTTTTAATATACACATATGCCATAACCCTCTGATAAATCTATAATAGTTGAACACTGTTATTCACAACAGTGTTATTCACAATCACTGACAAAATGCACACCGAAAATCAAATATAAACATTGCGCTACGTTCAAAACGTGATCTCTTGTGTGCGATCAGCTGTGCACATCAACATATCATTACATACAGTGAAAGCAAACTTAGCTGGTGCAGTACTTACCTAAAATATTCAGGTCATCTGACGGCGTGTGCTTCACATTGGCAAGACTATCTACAAGCAATGCACATTTTGTAAACAGAATATGATTGAATAAAATATCATTCAGTCTGTGAATGTGCCAGTCATCACTTTCTCTTTTTTGTCGCCTCTTGAAAGGTATGTTGACCTGCAGATAGTACCTTAATGCAGTGTGTATGTGAGTTGAACGGAGTGACGCAGTGGAATTGTAAAAAACAAAAATATCGACTCCAATGAGATACACCAGTGTCGCAAACGGATTGTGTTACACTGGTGTTAAAGGACGATCCCTGTAGATGAGGTTGACCTGAGGGGATTGATCTATTTTGTAGCAGGGAAGGTCTGTCTGGTAAGCAGAGAAGTGTAAACATTGTATTGTGGTGTAAATTCATGTGATTGCGTTTTAATAGTTCTATACACAAGATGAATATCGACATACATGTATCTACTACTTTGCTATTTTTTTTTTTTATATCGGAGCACTATTTAGGTGCTTTTATCTGGAGCGACCGTGGTGAAACGGCTTGAGGGAGCATTTCCCATTCAACTGAACTGTGAGGGAAATTCCCTATTTGGTAAACAGTAAAATCACTGATATAAAGCGTCTCGTACCACAAAAAAATTAATTTTGTTCTTGGTATTTGGCAAATTTGGTTGTATTTCAAAGATATTAAATTATGTTGCCCTGGGAAATAGCTTCGTTTGGTTTCATTATTACTCAAAACCACGACCTCAATGTTTTTTTGAACAAGAATTATACAAGAATTTTAGAGAACATATTTTCTTTTCAATATATTTAATACTTATATGTTTTCTGTATTCAGAATCAGCCTGTGCATTTTTGGTTTATATTTTAACATGTAATTTTCACATTTGTTTAGTAAGTGTGTATATTTTTTCTTATAAGGTTTACGCTGTGCAATTGTGTTTTTATATTATTGTACGGAGAATGTGATTGTCAACTGTACACCTTTGTTCCATAACCATTAAGGTATAGGACATTTTTTGTTTTTGCTATAGCCCCCAAATGAAATGTATTTAATTATGTTAAATTGTACTCACTCAGGTAGCATTGTGTGTGAATTTTACATCCGAACTAAGTGCTATTCTTTTTTTATGGGCATTTTAGTGTCTAAAATGGCCCAAAATGAGAGTTTTTCAATATTGCCGTCCATTTCTAATAGTAGTAATCGTCACCCCCATAGACTTTACATGTAAAATAAAAAGGCTCATAAAATTTAATAGCACCTAGTTCGGATGTAAAATTCACACAAAATGCTTTTTGAGTGATTACAAAGATAATCAAATACTTTTCATGTGGGGGGTATGTGGAGTTTTTTTAAATGTATACAAAATATGTATTATGTTTATATTGTATACTTATTTGTCTTAACATTTTGCTTGTAACAGTTATCTGGACCTCTTGGGAGACCAGTACGTATGTATTGAAAGAGCTATCCAGAATAAAGAAAGATTAAATAAATAAATAAATTGTACAATGAAATTTCACAATAAAATGTCCATTGGAAACAAAGGTGTGTACGTGATAAATTATCTATTTGCACCCTAGAAGCATGGACATCACTATATTGAAAATTTAGCTATATCACGTTTTAACTAAGGAATATTTTTTATAGAAGCCCTATACATTATCTATTTGAAAATTTATTTTGAGGAAAAAACGTATGTGGTATGTTTTGTGAGCCATTTGTAATGAGAAGTATCATCATTTTTTCAGGCCCGTAGCCAGGATTTATTGGCGGGGTGTGGGTTGCGGGGAGGGGGATAAAACGGCTTTTTATGGATTTTTCCTTCAAACAAGAAAGGCTTTATTTCAACGTTTTTACACACACAAAAATGGGACTTTTTGTTCTCCTTCAAAAAAAGGGCTGATTTTCAACCGGACCCTTTTCCGGATTGGCATGGGGGTGTCGCACTCATACACCCTAGGCTAAGGGCCTGCATTTTTATGCAAGTATTGTGTGATTTAGTTGTAATCTTCTAAAGTACAATAGAAATATAACGGTATCTACACATAACGGAAATGAGTTATGTTACTGCTGATGAATTCTCAGCAAACATGTTATTGTTTTAATAAACACATTTTTACCCTTTCATTTTGATGGTTTTTTTTTCAATATTGCTATATAAATAAGAATTAGATTTGTCAATGTGATAGAAATAACCACTCAGTAAACTCAAAAAGTTTTACAGAAAACGTTTAACTGTCAGGTTCCATAAGGGTATATATATAAAGGGTAGAAAATTAACTGCGTCGACATTTGATGAAGGAAGCAAAAGAAGCGAAGAATAATTATAATGTCGTAAAAGAATATTTTATTACACGAATTTTCGGGCCTCGCCCTTCGTCAGGTGACAAAAATAGTGTTGTGAGGCCTACACAAGAGAAACATTTTAATCATGTTTTAAATGTTTCTCTTTGTACGACATTATAATTATTCTTCGCTTCTTTGCTTCCTATATAAAGGGTATATATATAAAGAGTATAAGTGAACAATTTTAGTTGTGTATCGGTTTAAACTCTACCAATATTATATATACACGTTTTAAAACTACCTTTCAAAATATTGACAAAATATTTTCACAAATGTTTGTCAACAAATATTTTACAATAAGATTTTGATATCATTTTGAAAATGTTGCTGTAGTGATTTTTTTACATAAAACGTTTTAAACACGTTTTTATGACATTTATATAACCCAACATTTAAATGTTATAATAAAGTTTTGAAGAAAAAAAACGTTTATAAGATGTTTACAATAACTTATAATAATATTTTAACAACATTTTTGTGTTTGGATATATCAACTCCATATTATAACAACAAAATCAATGAAATGTCTGTATGTCACTTTGGCACAAACTTTGATAGTAATTGACAATATTAAAATGTTAAAATTTCTGAGTTCTGTCCCAACGCTATTTCACCTTTTAACATATTTAAAGGAAATGTTATTTGATCTATAATCGGTTAATGAAATTGATTATCCTACCGGTATTGACACGATAGAGAGCGCTGTTTCGTTTTACACCCGGGTTTTACACATTACATGCACATGAGATATTAAGCGTAAGCGGGTGTGGGCGGTGTGAATGAGGGTATATCATGTACTTGGGGTATGTAAATGTGATATGTGCTTGTTAATACCAACGCTCTGCAGGGTCTATTGTTCTATTGTTTCCGATTAGAGTGCTGACATATTTGAAAATGTTGCCAATCAATATTCATGAGAGTGTACATTCAACGTCCAGTTTGCGAAATTGGGTGAGTTGTGTTTGGTAGGTGTGAAATACATCTGACTGGGCGTTTTAATTACGTAACGAATAAAGGCATTGACATCATCGAATGGCTGCCCAGTGCTGTTATGTGTTTAGTTATTATATAGGCCTAATAATTATTATTAAATGTATTCATCATTCCTTTCTTTTCCCTTCTCTGTCAAGTACTTATTCTTTCCTAGGCCTACACTTTATCACTCCCTCGCTCTCATTGTCCCTCTCACCTCCCTCTCTCATTCCCATCATTTTCCTTATATTTCTATTTATCTACTTGTCTTTATTATATATTTTTATTTCACCCTTCCTCCAGCCCTCCCTCATTCTCTATATCCCTCCTCCCATCTTCCTCCCTCCTCCCCTCCCAAGACTTCTCACAGAGGTGAATCTGCCCCTCCCCAACCCCCTCCCCTCTTTGGGTACGCCACTATTTCTATACCAATCTCCTTCTTAAAATAAAATTAAATGGACATTTTTTTAAAACAACCTTTATAGGCCTATACTTATACTTACATGTATACGTATAGCGATTACCATTATGGACTGGACATGGCAGCTTTCATACATTCTAATGTGTAATCGATCAGCGAGAGCATTCAATTTATTTAAATGAAACGCCTAACGTCAGGTGGGTGGTAAAGATGATTGCATCGACAGATAAAGCCTCCTTATAGATTTCAGACCCACACAAGCACACATTTGGGATACGTTAGTACAATGGTACCACTTTACACATGACTGCCCTTACACATGACTGTAGTGTGGTCACTTATTGATACTCGCCTGTTGTGCAGAGCGTTAATATGATGCCGGATCAGTGACCAATTTAATGGCGGAACCCTTTATTCGAAACAATGGTACCACTTTTATGAATAGCCTGTCGCAACTTCTAATCGGCATCAAACGAACAAAAGATTATATAATCTATTGCGACTCTATTTCTATTTAAAAGCTCTTTGGTTAATACATGTTTGTGGGATGGGTGTATCGATACAAGGGACAAAGGGATGAACACAGCTGATTTAACGGGTTAGGCCATTTTAAATCGACTTTCGAAAAGTTTTTTGATACATTCATTGATTTCTCAAAAAGTAAAAATCGCAGTTTAACAAATAACGGTTCAAATGAAAGCCATTATTGGGGGCTAATTGTTGTATCACTATGAAAGGCCTGACACCAATATAAACACTTATTTCGGTGACCCAAGTTCATGGTCATTTCTGCTCACGCACTTTTTACAGATGGCCTAGAATTTCATATTTCGGTTTCAGCGATTGCCCGAAAAAGGTGGTATGTTTTTGAAAAGCGTTTCCGCTTGGAATGTAGATAGTTGTTGTTGCTATTACTGTTCGCGATTTTAATTTATGCACTTTTTAGCCGACAATTTTCAATGCATTTTACATAATAGAAATGTCGCTGGCATAAATACCGATATTTTTAACAGTATCGTTTTTTAAATCAAAATACCATCCAAAAGAGTTCCCAATACTTTTATGAAACCGTAGATACCAAATCGGACTGCAGGTGATGAACAGATTTTGAACTAGAATTAAAAGAACCAGCGTAGGCCTTCTCAAAATGTACTTTTTTAAAATATCGAGTTGTTTAAATTTGGACTGCTTTTTCCTTGTTTTTTATAACAAGAAAATGCTTTACATACCCCAAACTTCTCACATAGTCTTGGCTAAGTGTCCGTTACTGGTTGATATTATTAGAATTAAACGATTTTCATGATTAACTTACTTTTACCGCAATGTTTTCCCTCGCAATGTTCAAATATATCCCCAAAATGGCGTTGCTTTCTGTCTCACATTAATGACAAGGTTATCCCAAGATGTGTGAGAGTTTCTGACACTATATTCACGGGTATTCTATAGCTATTCAAACATATACAAATTTGGCTGGTTTGCGATAAGCTATACCATTTTCACCCTGATGTGGTAGACTGGATCCTTCAGTTTTTCAACAACTACGCACGGTCATCGGGTTGTGCTGTTGGTGAAGAGGGCGCAACACTAAATCACTCCGCATTTTATGTAACAACGAAATTCGGCTAATATAGTCCATAGTGAAAATGAGATTGTAGCGACCATATCTACCGACATGTTCACTTTAAATCACTCAATATTGGCTCATATGAATTCGACAAGTGTCTTTAATGATAACATGCAGAAAAAACTGGACAATTGATCTCAAAAGCAATTCTCTGTGGCGGATTAAGAGAAAACACGATTTTGAAATGTGAGTGGTGAGTTTAGTATATTTTTAGCTATTTTTTTTTGCACCGCAAAATAACGAAAAAAGTCAATGGTCATCGATATATGTCGACAAAAGTTTTGGAATCTAGAGAAACAGAGCTTTAATTTGATACCAAATTTATTTTGCCAAGTATTGCAGGGACACCAGGAATGGCGCTTGAAGTAGGCCGAATTCACACGTTATCCTATGGGACGCTGAATTAGTGCTGCGCCCCCTGAATAAGGCAAAGTGACGGATTGTGGGTAAATAAAAGACGCCGTCATTAGAGGCCAGAAGGATTCAGGCTACTGATATGGCAGTGACATCAGCACTGTATGAATTTCATTACACTCCCTAGCGTTCGATCAAAGCGCTGGTGTACACTCGCACGCGCTTAAAGACACCGCATAGATGCGCGAGCGAAACAGCTGCTTCAACGCGTTGACGTCACTGCCACATCGGGGTGAAAACTGGTATAGGTCAGGCTTCCTCAAATAGGTTTGTTGAAGCGCCACATGAAATAAAAGACTGAAAAGCGCCACTCAATGGCTGCGAAGCAGCTTTCGCGGTGCTTTAGCACGGCCGGGGAGTCAGAGGGTGCCCCTGTGAAGTTAACGTGTTTTTTTTTAAGTTGAGGTGCAAATGACGCCATTTGGTGCAATATTTTGCACTATTTTAGCCTGTCTTTACACGGAGAACATGGGAATTTATTTATTTATTTATTTATTTATTTATTTATTTATTTCAAATCTAAACGGCGCCTCGCGCCACTCGGGAAGCCACGCTATTTGCGGACCCCTGGTATAGGTAATGGATGACTATGAAAACTTTCCGCATACCGAATATGGGTTTAGCCCATATTTAATTGCCTTTAGGCCCTATGATTTATTTTTAGAAAAGAAAGCCTAAGACTGGAGCCTAATCAATTGAGAAGGGAATGGATTTTGTCACAGTAATATCAAAATTAATATCGTCCATAACAAGAAGGAATGCATCACGATTTTTGATATCCAGCTATAGTATTTTAATTGATTTACACTGAACATGAAGCTATAATATCTCTACTATATAGCTTCATGCATGGACATTTGCAGACCGACCTTCTCCATGTAGCGAGTACCACATTAGATTGTGTTTACAAGAAATATATAATAAGCGCCACTTCCACGAAATGTCCTATATGCCAGCAGCTTTGATGATAATATATTATCTACAACATCACACCTGTTTTTCAAGAACTCTCTTTTATCTATTCACCTCAAAGAAAGGATTAGAATTATTATAATAGAATCCCTGACCTGATGCAACGCATTTTTAATGAGTTGCTGAGGGACTAGAAATCTTTATGGTCGAATGAACAACGTATGACCACTACACAGGTCAATGGCCTTATTGTGTTCTGGCGGGTTATTTAAAAGCACGGTCCCTGAATTTTTCCAGACAAGGAACAATAGGAACAAATTGCCTGGCAATGGGGTCACATATAATCCCAGTCTATAGTGTGATCAGAACATTATAGGCAGGTAATCATTATAGTATAATCAGTACGAAAAGTCCAATGCGATTTTTAATGTATTTAAAAAATTCACAGAACCACTTTTTAGCGGGAATTTTTGGAAGTTACACAGCGGAAGTTGTAAAATGGTTGAAATACTACAATATTACGGCGTAAACAAGAATATGTTTGTTTGGTCTTTGTTCCTACAGCCACATCCCTTAATTTATCCTTGGGTATGGAATGTGTTATGTACCCTAAAATATTCCATAATATTCATTAAAAGTTATGTGTTTTGTCATCATTTTCACTAGTTTTGATAAGTTATCTCCATTTGTTTGAATTTGGAATATTCTGGAAATTCATAGAGAATTCTAGAATGCTAATGATTAAAGTGATCAAGAAACTCATATCTAGTTACAATAACCCCAATCGCCATTTTAACTTCCGATTTTTGAGAGCACTTTTGGGACACTTTGACCTCTGACATATCGGGAAAATTGCTCAAATTAGTATTCATTTATTTATTTATTATTGTAATAATGTTATCATTAACAGTACTCTTAACAATTAATCTATATCATCATATTCATATTTTTCAAACAATTTTTATTCTAGTAAAACATTTTAAAATAATATTTTGTATGCACATCGTGATGGGTCAGAGGGCAAAGTGTCCCAAAACTGCCAAAAACTGCAAAAACTATCCCACAATGCATTGTAAAATTTCAATGCCGATTTGGCATATACATACGTAGAAATTTCTGGAATGATTTGGATGATCAAGCATCTTCTAGAACATTAAGTGGTGGCGCTATTACAGTAACCATCTACATACACACACTAATGAAATCTGATTGGTTTATGTTGATGTACACTGATTAATGAGTCTGATTGGCTTGTGGTGATGTAATGAACTATTTTAAGAAATGATGTAATGTTCCATGTGGGATGATTATTCTAGAATGGTAAGAAATGATATAGCCTGGATAGGAAATGATCTGGAGAAGCTGTATGAACTTCTAAGACGGAACTGTGAAATTTATGTTAGCCAGTATTGGTACAAAAGCTACCATATCTGAAGTCTTCAAACTTCTGTTCGCGGTTCTTGTGTGTTAAAGAGAATAAAATACGCCAAAGGTGGTAGTAGAGCCAATAGTGCTCGATGGTGCTGTCGACTCAAAGAAGTGGCAGACTGAAATATCGCAGCTCCCTATACATGTTATAGCCATCACCGAACGGTGGTATTTTGCTGGACTAACATAGTGTGTTATTATCTGACTGTCAAGTGGAGCAGAAAGCGTGCTCAAAACAGTCAAAAGATTTCCCGAGAGAGCAGTTTACGGTCAACATTGAAGACCATTTGGAGAACACTAACATAGCAGCTAGGATAGCCGGACATTGGACATTGCCGGATCTTGGATCAAGAACTTGGATTCAAAGAAATCTCACCAGATCTTCAGATAATCAAGATCAAGTTTAATTATTGTATGATTCTGTATTGTTATTTGATTGTCAGCCATACTGCACTACAGCAAGCACGTAAACACACCGTTTATTATATATATATACAGCCTGTCTCAAAAAAAGTTGTGCAAGTGAAAAGCGCCCTCTTTGACAATTAGAAAATATTGTTGTGACATTATGCTTACATCAACGTCAAGGGCGCAGTCTTAGCTCTCAAATGCCGTTTGTTCTGTTCGATTTGCTTGTTGCAATCTCGAGATATGTTTATTTAACAACGAAAGGGTAAAATCACAATTGTGCCACTTTTGCTAGGGAAGAGAGCTGTACATGTAAATCAATGATATAGCTGATGTTGACGCGTCTAATATACTCTCCCTGCGGGGCTCGTGCATTAGACGCATTATTCGCATCAACATCAGCGCGAGTGCATTATTTTGTCTAATTTCTCTCCCAACAAGTAATATAAACTTATAAGGTCCGTATGCACAAAAGAGTTAGACCGGGTAAAAAGTTAGACCTGATCTAAGTGGAATTTAGTACCATGAGAAAGGACATTTTCCTTTACATTTGCTTACGTTATTTTGTATTGTTTTTGAACGTTGCATTAAAATCTTTAGAATTTGCTAGCTACTCTAGGAAGGAAATAAGAGTAAAGGACCATTCCTGGTGGAACTTAATTCCAGTTAGACCAGGTCTAACTTTAGACCCTCTCTAACTCTTTTGCATACGGACCTTAGTGTGCAATATTTGTTTGTCTTTTAACATGTCTTCGGTGACTAAGAGAACAGTATTTACCATGATAAAATCATTGACGTGCACATATATTTAATTTTACAGCAGAAAGTGAAAGATTTATTTATCTAAAAAAAAAAAAAAGAGAATCATTATTCCTGCATCATGATAAAATAGTAAAAAAAAAAAAAAAAACATTTGTGTTGTGTAATTGATGCATTCTTTTGATTTCACGAAGGAACTCTTGATAAACTTAATGCTATCGCTTATTTACATGCAAAGCTCTCTTCCCTAGTAAAAGTGGCACAATTATGATTTTACCCTTTCGTCGTTAATAAAGCATATCTCGAGATTAAAACAAGCAAATTGAATAGAACAAACGGTATTTGAGAGCTAAGACTATGCCCGTGACGTTGATGTAAGCATCGTGTCACAACGGTATTTTCTAATTGCCAAAGAGGGCGCTTTTCACTTGCACAACTTTTTTTGAGACAGGCTGTAGAACAACTTACATGTAACTAAGTTGTTCTATAATAATAAACAGTGTGTGTACGTGCTTGCTGTTGAGTGAACTCGGAAGCAGGTGATTTTGGCCTCAATTAAGTGACCATAACAAATGGAATGATCAAAGTACAATATTTATACAAGATTAAGTCAACAACATGAACAATATACAGATAAAAGATTGACAAAATACACCATTTTGATTCTGGAAGTTTGACGTGACAGGTAACAGGTAAGGAACACATTAAAACACACTATGAATTGCTTCATTGTAAAATATTGAATAATAATAAAAACAAAATATGCATTTCCATTTGATCATTTAAAACATCACCCTTTCCTGCTGCTCCTCCCTGGTATGATATTTTCATTTCAATGGTTGTCATACATGTATCTGTTGACCGTTATCGATAGATTCCACACCTTCAGTCAGGTGTTTTTCACTGACGCACATTACCTATGCAACATTTGCAAAATCCCTGTATCATTAAAGACCATGTTGACATTTTGCTTCCTTTTCTTCGTACCAGATCATCAAAATACCATGGATCTCAGCACATCTTTCATTCTGGTAGGATGTTTCCTATTGGTTCCGCTGGTATACCTCATAGTCAGCATTGCAAAATTTACGAGAACTGTACGTCACCATACCAAGGCAGTATTACAATGGCCAGGGCCGGAAAGGCATTGGTTCTGGGGAACTATGCATCACGCCCGGTCCCCGCACTCCGTGCATCCGCGGGTATTCATGCTTGTCGGTGAACTTTCAAAACACCCCCTTTTGCATCTCATTTCGCGAAGTTTTTAGGGGAAAAACACCCCTTTTTTAGCGATTTCGCGAATTATTTGCCCTTCGACAATACCCCTATTTTTGCTAAAACGCGAACTATATTTCTAATACACCCTTTTCTGGCAGAAACGCGTAGGCTGCTCTATGAAAATACCCTTTTTTTTTCAATTTCGCGAACACATGGTTTGAAAAAAACACCCCTTTTCTGTGTGTTTCGCGAATCGCGTTTCTTCATCTGAAAACACCCCTATTTCGCGAAATTTTCGACGAGCATGAATACCCGCGGATGCACGGAGTGCGGGGACCGGGGCATCACGTAAGTTTGTTAGCTTGTTGGTGGTCTAATTGTTTTATGGAAAAAAAAAAGTATATCTCAAAGCTGTTGAGCGAGTTTGGTTTGCGGTGCGCATTTTGTCTGCGCGGAATTAATCGATTCAATTTGTTCAAAAAACATTTGTTGATAGAATTTTATTATGCGTATAAGAATAAGAATGTAAGTTTGAAAATTCCGAGTATCTCGAGCTATTTTGAGTCAGGGAGGGAACGGAGGAAAATCATCCGCATTCCGCATTGGATTTGAAATCTTCACAAGCCTTGATTGAACCGGTTACCCTTTTTGGTCACATTCCTATACATTATTTGAGACCGAATTAAACAGACTATATATTTCTCGTCTGACGTCAGGGCAAGGCTCGGCGTGATTGGTTGCTGACTTGCACAGTACGGGAATTTTGGTCTGGTTGACAGGACGTCATACGAAAACTAGTCTTTTTTTTAATGCAGCGTCGACGGGAATGTTGGTCTGGTTGACAGGACGTCATACGAAAACTAGTCTTTTTGTGGCGCCCTCTACGGCGGCGCCACAATATAGGCATGACTTTGTGAAAAGCTTCTAATTTCACTCTTGCTAGATTGACTTCGCAATTGTTTTGCTAAAATTATGCCCAGCTCAGAAATAAAACCACAATTTGCTTGGATTTTATTTTATTATTGTTTTCTGATATGCACGGGATAAAATGGTGAGCGTATATTCTTTGTTTAAAATACAAAATTAGGATTGATAAAAACACCAAATAAATCCCGACCTTTGTATGCGTTCAACCAGTTTACCGTGTGCCTTAGAACCCGATAGACGGTGACATTTGACCATACACTAGGATCCACAACATGCTCATCTATCATGGGAACAGTTCTTAAACCCTAATACATTTGTACATTCATCCTTTGAAAATTTGGGTACACCATGATGCAGTCATGTCTACAGTAGAATTCATCTCGACCTTTGCAGGACTTAAACCCCATTAAAAGCTATTAAACCAAGATAACACTCATTGAAACAGCTCAACTGATTAAATCGGATCTTCTCTGGTTGTGCACATGTGTCTGTTTTGCATGTGCGATATCGCAATAAATCTGGTATTATAGCTTCAGTTGGGTAACCGATTATAAAGGAAACGGAAGGACACAATGGTATGTGGACCTTTGTTCACGAAATGAGACAATGACCTGCTTTTTGTTAACCAGCATTCTTGAAAATGAGCAACATAATGATTGTTGACTTAACACAGTTTGGAAATAATTTCTTCATATTTTTGGTGTTATTTGTCGTTTACATATCCTTCCTAAAACACAAAAGTGCGACCCTCTCCAAACACCTAAATTAGCTAAAAATTTAGGACATGTTACAAAACTACATTTTCTAGAATTTCATAGAATAATTTAAATGTAGCTTGTACCGTTTTTTTTTTTTTGTTTTCAGAAGGAGCGGTCCGATACCAATATTTTCGGTCAAATCTCCATTCAATTAACACGGGGAGTTGGTTAGCTATGCCTTGCCCTCACTCATATTTTACAAAAGTGCGACCATTTCTGAACATCTAACCTAGCTGTAATTTTAGGTCATGTTAGAGAAATATATTTGCTAGAAGTTTGGAGAATAAATTAAATATTGGCTGGTTATTTTTCACACAGTGATGTTAACTAGGCAAGTGTCCATTCTTCCAACATACATCATTTATAGAGGTCACGCGTCAATGGTGAGAGCACTGTGTATTGTGTATAGGAAAACGGACAGTAACTGCAGTATGCAAACTCATACTCTGCAACTTGAGGTCAAATTTTGCACTATGATTATGTAATTGAGGTTATTGGACTATGTCATTGGGATGAGACTCTTGTGGTCCATAGTGATAAGATCAATTAACGAGGCCTCTTAAACTGATGGCTTTTGTTTGCTAATTCATGAATTACCATAGAATCTATATAGCGGTTATTGCCAAAGTTGCAATATGGTGGCACAATTGGGCGGCAAACTATATGGATATGCAAACAACACGGCATATTAATTATACATGTTCTACATTGTTGTATTTTAAAACACTGAAGACCAAAATTGACGTTAATGCCATGATTGGATCATGGAGGTAGTACTAGCTACTACCTCCATGATTGGATCAAGTAAATAACTAAATCCTGTTATCTACCCAGCAATGTTTGCTTATCTTAATAATTGTAACAAACTGTAGTGTACTAAATGGTACAAGACAGAAAAGGCAAACAGACAGAAATTTAGAGTTTTAAATTAGAGAGTTGACAGGAAGTTGTAAGAGAATTGTTATGGATATGATTGGTGTAAGCGCGAAAATGTTGAATGTCAGATCAAAGTCATCCGAGGTGAATTAAGTAATGTCAATCACAAATTGTTACAGGTCATTTGAGGTGGACTAAGTTTATATTTGGATTGTCAGAACACCTTCCCCAATCAAACACATTTCTCTTGCATTTGATCATCTTCTACTCTTCCCTATAGAAAAATCATTATAATACCAAATCTACACACCATGGAATTCACCATATCACGTCCAAGTTCACATTGGGCGCCACATTCCTTTTTTAAAGGAATTTTTATTAATGCAGCGTCGAATTATAGGTTAAGGGTTGGTAACCATGACACTTTGGCAAATCTAGTGGTGACCATGTTGTAATGCAACTTTCCTAAAAGTTATGTCTAAGCGATGACCGAATAGGCCCAATTCATAGGAATTGTATGCTATTGTAACAAATAGCAATTTCGTATTATATAAGAATGTAGGAACTAATTATAAGCATACAGCGAACATTCTCTGAAAATCCTTTGACTTACGTCTCGCCGATTTCCATTTCACCACCCGGTGTATTAAATATAATTATCTACGTTTGTTATAGGCTGGGTCTATTCATGTATCTTTATGTTGTTTATTGTCCATCTTAGATTTAAAATTTGCTTCAAATAGCATTTTACCACAATTTTCATCTACAGATGCCGATACTAGACCCGAAAGTTCGCGCAAGTGGTATTTTGACCCTCAACTCGACACATTGTTGACCTCTCTACACGATATCCATTCGGATGTTATCAGTTTATCACATTCATGAGACCACAGATATTTTGCAACCATCCCGACCTAATAAGGCAAATCGTTAAGAGAAGTGGTAAGTGTATTGATATATTTTAAAACTCCCGCCACATTACAATATAAAGGCTATTTAAAAACAGTGTAATGATTGTATGCAGTTCGCTCAAGCATGCCGATATACCAGTACGTCCCATGCCTTTAAACATTGAGGACAACCCATCTATACCTTTGCATTTTTAGACCCAAAACCAACTGGAATTGGGAATGCAGGCTACAATTTTTTACTTCCATGGCTGGGAGACGGGCTTCTTTTAACTTCAGGGAAGAAATGGTTTCGCAACAGACGACTTCTAACTCCAGGGTTCCATTTTGATATTTTGAAGCCATACATTGATATCTACAACAAAGAAGTTGATGTGTTACTGGTAAATATTTGTCATTTTATAATAATTATCAAAGAAAAGTGCAGTGTCCAAGCCTGGGGTGAAAACTTTGACTTCCCCTAGTCACTTGTATAAACTGTAACCGAGGACGGGGCTCACTGGGAGGATCGGGCTTTAGACTTGGTAGGGACAACAATTTTTTTTGACGATCCGGAGATTTTACTAATTTTCCAGCATTTTGCGTGAGATTTACTCCTGGGAGTGAGATTATACTTCCTTGGCGTGAGACCGTGAGAATGTGACCCAATGCGTGAGATTCACGGCCAATGCGTAAGGGTTGACAGCCCTGTATATAGTGTAGTGCGTTATGAAGGCGTTATAATAGTGAAAAAACCTTGCCATATTTGTTCTAAAATGCAATAACATACTTATCAACATTTAAACATTAAATAACAATCTATCTGGAAATATTTTGTCGTGATTAGAAATTGAAAGGTTTCATGCCAGAAGATAAATATTATTTAAAATTATTTCAAAAGAATGATTATTAGAGCAACAATAATAACCTTTGATTTCATTTTTATTGTTGTTCTTATTTTAGAGTAAAATGGATGGATTTTTGTCAGAAGGTAAAAGCTTGGAAGTGTGTAAACACATCAGCCTCTGTGCCTTGGATATTTTGTTAAGGTGTGCTTTCTCGCAAGATAGCAATTGTCAGATGAAAGGGTAAGCAATTATAATTTGCCACATGTTTTAACCTTTGTGAATTATTTTGGTTAAGTGGTCCCATTTGTAAAGGTATAGTCAGCATTCAGTGAAATTAGGTAGTCAATAGATGAAATCAAAAGAAAAGAAATGCAATTGCAGATTTTTTTTTTTTTTAATTTTTTTTTTTAATTCTTTATTTTTTAAACATCCATTGTTGGAGGCTCTCTGTGTGTTGGTCGTCTACGTGCTTTAAAGAGAGGTACATGTGAATCAGTCAATTTGTATAGCCAATAATGTGTTATTAATAATACAGCAACGAAGGGGATTTTGAGTACACGAATGTGTTCCTCCTCCCCAAGGGATTAATATTCTTCTGTCGACTTTCAGGAATCGGGTTTAAAAAACAACACATCTATCAATAAAGTGAATCAGTGCAGAAAAAGCCTGTTTCTTGGAGAGAGTGTCATCTGTGCGAGGATTTGAGTGTTTGGTGAAATCAGTACCATATCAGCGCGAGGATTTTATACGCAAAGGATATATAAATACAAGTGTAGAGTGAACGTTGACCAGTGATTTTCGCAAGATAAGTGAACAAGGATATACATCAGCCGTCCAGAACATTGCAATAGAACTTTATAATCAACGAGAAGAAGACTACCAGTTCAGTGATTATTGAAGATACACATTTTTTCCCATAAAGTCCTACAAAATTTAGGTCTTTTGGGAAAGAAATCTATATCTTTAATATGAAAAGTCCAAATTTTCAAATGATCGTCGGCTTTTCCTCCCGGCTACATACACTTTAAGTAAATATCATTTGATTTCTTACTTACTTTTACTTTTATCCACCACTTTTGCCTTTCATAGCGTCGTGGGGAAATGTAACTTTCTTTCCTGGACGAGTCGGGTAACCTCACTCATGGTAATCCCATGTCTTCCTTTACTCCATCTACCCACCCCTTCCTTGGTCTTCCTCTGGCCCTAGTTCCTGTTGTTTTGCTGTTATATGTTTTAGCTGCAGGTTGGCTAGGGGCCATTCGCATAAGGTGACCGAACCATTACTTGTTTGTTTTGCAACATATTTTCTGATTGGTTTGGTGCCCACCATCTTTCTGATATCATCATTCCTGATTTTATCCCTCCTTGACTTTTTAGCTGCTCTTCTTAGGCATCTCATTTCACAGGTGATGAGCTTTTGGGTTGTTCTTTTGTTGAGAGTCCATGTTTGGCACTGGTAGCAGATAGTTGGGGGAAAATATGGCATTGATGAGTTTTGCTTTTGTATCCATCGATATTGCAGGATGTGTAAGAAGCGGATTTCGAGGACTGTTAAATGTTTAAAATATCCATTTTAATAATTTGCCATAATTTGTATTATATCGCGAATTTCAAAAAATCTAAATTATTTGATAACAGAAGGATTCGTTTTCAGAATGCAACTCGATATGTCTGATGTGCTCTCAGGCCCCACAAAAATACTGTGCAAAGGTGGGTGACCGACCCTTATAGATTCAGATATTGTTAACTTAATCAAACAGTATGTATTGTTGAGCATTCGGGTGAGAACTGGGGAAAGGTGATAGTAGTCTTGAGTCATTACGACTCGTAACAATATTGATATACTTAGTTTATATTGTGAGGTCACCCATAAAAGGGTAGACTACCTTGATGCTGCTCTGCTCTTGCTGCTACCAGAGGGCATATGAAATAAACGAGGCGTGTGGTGGTGTGTGAGTCGGTGCGGGGATGAAATAAACGAGGCGTGTGGTGGTGTGTGAGTCGGTGCGGGGATGAGACAACACGATACTTAAATTAAATTTTACAATTTTAGCTAATTTTACTGGTAAAGTAGGTAATGGGGATACGCATCCTGCACAAGAACAAATAAACACAATGGGGAACGATTGCTCGCTACTAGAGGAAACTGAATATATTAAAGAATGAACAGTTGACCAACCCAAAGTGTTACAATTAAACAAGACAACAAATAAATACAAATCCAGACCGGCACACAACCCAACTTGAAAATAAGCAAGGGAATGTACCGGCATGGGAATCGAACCCACGACCTTCCGATCTCTAGACGGACGCCTTATCCATTAGGCTACCAGCTCCCACTGATAAACGGTGGTTAAAACTGGGTCTAATGTTGGCAGTCGAGGTATACAATACACACAAACGAATATTACGCAAGTACACAAGTGAAGGAGATCATTACTGATGCTAAATCGTTTCCCCAGTATAATTATAAGTAAAGTAGGTAATGGGGATACGCATCCTGCACAAGAACAACTAAACACAATGGGGAATGATTGCTCGCTACGAGAGGAAACTGAATATATTAAATAAGAAAGAATGAACAGTTTACCAACCCAAAGTGTTACAATTAAACAAGACAACAAATAAATACAAATCCCGACCGGCACACAACCCAACTCAACCCAACCCAACAAAGCAAGGGAATGTGCCGGCATGGGAATTTTACTACTTATTTTTGTTACAAAATTTAGCAGGCAGAAGATGCCGGTTGTCTTTTAAATTACTTTACAATTAAATATTACTATATCTGTTTACCTCCTTGCAAACAAGATTATAGCCTGTGTTTATCGGTAAAACGATATTACGATATTATGTTTTTAATAACAGAAAGGACGACCCATATGTTGAAGCTGTACGCCATCTATCACTATCTGTTATCGAAAGATTTACGTGAGTATTATTATCTATATTTGCCAAAATTAGAAGATATAGACTGAAATTAATTAAAACACACTAGATTCGCATGTTGTTAATATTAATAGTCAAGGTCCTATATTCAAGTATTAGGATTTACGTTTCTTTGACAAAGCAGGATAATATTTTAATTAAAAAGAATTTTCTGGAATTGGAAGTAGTACGCATTATTTTACCTGAAGTGACAAGTTTGGCTCTAAGTAATAATTGACTTAACGTCCTTTCAACAGTGCTCCACTGTACACACTTGATTCTGTGTATAAAACCAGCAAAGGAGGACGTGAATTCTTCAAAGTCTGTGACTATGTACACGGAGTCGCTGATCAAGTTATTTCCAAAAGGCGTCAAGAAATTGTAAGTCAATTTAATATTAAACTCAATAAATATTTCACTGTTAAAATGTATTTTGCGCCATTCAGAATGAAATTCTTGCAAAACGAAATGAAGAAAAGTTCAACATGTTCAATGGTACTTGAATTTATTAGTTCTATTTTTGTGTCATTCCAAATTGTCATTGTTGTGGGACGGTCATATTAACCATGTTCTCGATTAGACATGTTAGAAGATTTCGAAATCGGAGTAAAATCGGGAAGGTCAATACAACCACTAGTATGCAGCCAGTAGTGTATGGGAAGAGTTGCAACAGTAAAACTTCTTGCCCTCTAATTATGCCCCAAACATCCCAAATAAACTGGTAGTTTATACGGGTGTCTATATGGTGAACGTCCCAATTTCACCCGGGAATTTCACACTTGTGACATGATGTCTGTCTCCCTTGCCCTTGCTGCTTACGCCACTGATATGATGTCAATAAAAAACTAGCATCACTTCTTCATATTTAAAACAATCTTGCCATCTTACTTGCATTTTATAATGTGTGTATCTTAAGGCTACCTCGAAAAAAGATTCAAAACGAAAGTATCTGGATTTCTTAGACATCTTACTGGCGGCTCGTGACGATGAAGGACGTGGATTAACAGACCTAGAGATCCGTAATGAAGTGGATACATTCCTATTTGAAGGCCATGATACTACAGCAAGTGGTTTGACATACATGTTGTATTGTTTTGCCAAATATCCTGAATATCAACAGAAAGCACAGCAAGAGATTGATGATATCATGGAAGCAAGAGGATCTGATTATGTCCAGTGGTGTGTATAAGTTGAAACCCCATGAGAACTACCTGCCGATTGGCCAAAAAGAAGTTTTCATTATCAATTGGCCCAATCAGCAACATTGTTAGAATAATTTCACCACGCAAAAAGAAATTGGGGTGAATTATTTGCAAAGCTCCATTCTGATTGGTGATTAAAGTGAAGATATCATGTATACAATCAGAGGCAATGTTAGATCGTCAGGTAGTGCTCAGGGGGTTAAAATATGAAACAAGCAAAGGAAAATAAAACAGAATCAATAAAAACTCACTGTGATAGACACAATTCCCCCAGCACATGTTTAAGGTTAGCAACTATTTTAATGGCAGTGAGCTTTGGCAAAAATTGCATTGACCATTTCATAGCGAGTATGTAAAATAATCCAAATATCACAGATATGCTTTTGTAGGGCATCTGGTTCTTGAGTTATGTTATTAAGAGGGCTGAAGCAACAACTCTTTTGTAAATCTTACATAACTCATTAACAACAATAAATCAAGCAAGTTTTCAAAGTATATGATTTTTGGAATGAACTTTGGCAAAACATCAAAGTGTTATATTTCAATAATATATTGATTTACATAATGAAAATCGACCAACAATACCTAGTCTACCCTTAACCATGTTAACCACTTTCTGTACAGTATTGACAGTCGTAGTCTTCCACATGGCCACCCCACCAGGGCATGACCACCATTCCTCTGCATGCAGATATCAGCTCTCCTCAACATTCACATTCATACTACGTCTTATGAGAGGTCTGTCCTGCTTGGGGATGTCAACTTGTGCAATTATGTGTCTCTGGATTTCATCAAGGTCTGCAGGAGGACTTGTGAAAACCTTCGATTTCAGATAGCTCCACAAGAAGAAATCCAGAGGTGTAAGATCAGGAGATCTTGGGGACCATTCCATTTGGTGCTTCAAAGCAATATCACACAATTGCCAAACAATTCTGCAAGCAAGGTGTTCTGTCAATTACTGTAAAGAAAGTGGTGAAACTATGATTTTTATGTTGCTTTAATTGACTTTGCGCAACCGTTACACGGCTCACAAAAATAGCCACTGAGACCACCTTATTAATGGTCACACACCAGTGATTTTACAGTTTGGGAGGACAAGATGTTGATTCAGTTATCGATTAAAGCATTTTGACCAAATACCTCATACTTTTTAATCTAGTGGCATTTTTCAAAATCTATTATTCTTTTTGATACACCCTTTATGTACGGTGTAGGATTTGGGTCTGATTCTAAGGGAATGATAATGATGATCATTGCATTGAGATGGCATATCATAACACTTACACGCACATTTTGTTTGTTTTGTTGCCGGTATAATACGTGTAGCATATTCATACTTTATATTGTAAATACTCTTGTTAAAGAATAAAAGTGGAACTCTATAGCACTTTGAAAGCTGGATCATGTGGTTTGAACAGGATCCTAGACTCATCTTTGTACCTTCCTTGCCAAACATGCCCATGGGCAATGATAAGGCTTGTAAGACATTAATGTACCCTTTATTTGTAATAATACGGTTGGTCTATTATTTGCGAACAGGGAAGACTTGTCAAAGATGACTTACCTGACTCTATGCATCAAAGAATCTCTCAGGATGTACCCTCCAGTAGTAATTATTTCTAGAGTCGTGGAAGATGAATTGGAAATCGATGGCAAGGTAATTCCTGCGGGATTTCAAGCGAATGTTTCCATCTACGGGTTGCATCATAACCCTGAGGTCTGGGAAGACCATATGGTACGTGGGTATTCGCATATGCGTATTTTAACGTAATTCTGTCAAAATAATGTCATCACAACAATTCGGGAGTAGATACCATTCATGTTCTTACATTACAATACATCAATGTATAGAATGCTTTCGTCGCAATCATCGCTACGTCACCTCCGATGACACCGTGACTTCAGAGCAATCATGATTATTGAAGTTACAGGTATCCATTAATTCTTGTTGTAATTATCATAATTATAGGAATTTAAACCAGAACGTTTTCTGCCAGAAAACATCCAAAAGAAGGACCCTTTCGCATTTCTTCCATTTGCAGCGGGACCGAGGTAATACTCTGTTTTAATAGCTACTGAAAATTTAAACAAAATAACAAAACGTTTTGAGTTAATAAATATAAATTCTATTAAAATTATTCTATTTCTTTAAATAGAAAAAAAAGGATAAATTTCTGACTGCAATGTGAACGGTATTCGGTTGAAATCATAAAACATTATCTCATTTGGTACTATGTAATTATTTGGACAGATAATGGTAACAGGTTACGTTTTACAATATCGATTGTCTTTGAATAAACAGTATACCGTTCGTCACTGATTCAAAGCTATAAGGTTGATCATGACCTTTATATTGGCAATGATTGGGGTTTCAGTTATCTCTTCATGTAATGGCTCTCTTCTTGTAATGACTCTTATCACTTTGTTCAGTACTGGTACTATATTCGATATTCAAAGCTAATAAAAAATAAAATCAATCTTGGGCCTGAGTGACTGCCTTTATTATTCATGCAATTCGGCAATCGTGATTCATGTGTAAATAATGATATATTCTGTTGTTAAAAAATGTAGTTTTCTTTCCTCCACAGAAATTGCATTGGTCAGACGTTTGCTATGAATGAAATGAAGGTGGTGATTGCACGAATATTACGAAGATTCGACTTGACCCTTGACCCTACTCACGAAGTACATTTTGCGCAAGAGCTTTTGTTGAAGCCCTACAAGGATATCAAACTGAAATTGAATCGAAGGAGATAAACTGAAATAAGGACAAAATGCTCAAGATGTTTAGGGACCGATCAATACTGACGTCAGGTTGGATGGAGGAATTCTCACATTGTCGAACGAACATTTTTCTGTATTTCAATTTTCGTGTTCCTTTTTACCTGACAACATTTCTCATAAAAATGTGTTCTATATACCTTAATGCCCCATTCTCCCTAGCGTAATATTGATCGGTCCCTCAACACTGTTGAATGCCTTAGGGCAGCTATGTGTATCATATTTTGATCTTACACTGGATGATGTTGACTTTCACTCATAACCTGTGACGTTTGATTGCTCATTCTGTTTTAACTGTGGAAGCAGATTTACTAAGAATTTGTCTGTCTTGCTTTTGCCTATCAGCGAACAACTTCAAAATTGTACCTGGAACCAGAGAAGATGAGAAGAAATCTTCTCTGCTGGACGTACTTAGGTAATATAATCTTCATCATATTTAAAAGGAAGACAGTTTTTGCTTTCCAATTGAATTGACTGCAAATGAAAATTTTGTATTGTATGTAAAATGTTATACATTTACTATACTTGTTGCCTGTCATAGAATAACAGATGAAACCTATAAGCGTGCTTAGATTAATTCGTTTAGCAAAAATATCGTCAAATTTGAATTTCGTTCTGGTATACCAGAATGTATTTACAACAGTGGCCCATGGAGCAGTGTAATACATATAATCATGCATAACTCGCAAACGCAAAATCGGAAGCAACTGAAATTTTGGGAATAAGCTTTTTTTCGTGGATGTCTACTGAAAAATGTCATAAAAAGAGGATGCTAGGATCACGAAATCCTCCTTTAAAATCGACCGTTTTGATTTTTATAAAGAAAATAACTAGGAATGCTGGAATAACAATATTATATTTAAAACAATGAATGATGACCTTTATTAATTAAATTTGAGAAACTTAATTAATTTTTTTAATTAATATACAAACCTCACCGCAAATAATTAAAACCTCTCAGCAGATTTGCGGTATATCATATGTTAAACAAATATCAAAAATAAGATTCATAATCAAAAATTAAATAAAAAAGTCCATCAAAAAATTACCCAAGTTTGCCGAATTCAATAGACATGCGCAAGGACCCATTTCCTGATGAGGTATTCAGCCCGGGCAAATTGTCAGATCTGGGTAATGTAGTAGTTTATGGACAAATCTGGAAATACATTTTCTGATCTAGAAATAGGTCTTTGTGCGTTTCAAGAACCTACTAGGGATTCCACCACTCAATTAAATTGCCCGATTGAATATTTAATCAAAAAGATTGAATTTTCAATCTCACCGTCCCGAATTAGGGACAAATCGTTTTCGACTGTATTATTTAGTCGGGTGATTTGAATTTTTCATTTTTTTTTTTCAATCAAAATGGAGTGATTCCCAATCTTTTAGCGATTAAAGTTAGGGGCAAATCTTTTTCGATTGAATTTTCAGTAGAAAGGATTGATTTTCATTGTTTTTCAATCTTTTGGCGTCCCAAATTAGGGACAAGTCCTCTCCAGTTGAAAAAAAGATTGAAAATGTTCACTCTAAAACAGTTTGAAATCTCATTCCAAACATATGCAACACATGTCCTTTGGTAGTACATTAGGAGTAACACTTGATTAGATAGTGAAATCAGTCTACAAGGAGAGTGAAAACAAAACAAACAAAAAACATTTCAATCTATTTTTCAATCTATTTAGATTGATTCCTATCATCAATCGTTAAAAGATTGGCATATTTCAATCGGCCAATTTAAGAGAGAAGTGACAAAGAAAGATGAAGATATTTCATGAACAGATGCTTTTGACATGAAGGAATACCAGAAAGCAAAGATGGATGTTAAGAAAGACAAAAGTGATGGAGAAGATGGTATTCCACCAGAGGCGATCAAGAGATATATATTGATATAATCGTATTATTGATTTCTGCAATCAAATACTACTAAAGCGACGGAAAACTAACCAATGGTCCATCTTGATCCTCATCACAATACCCAAGAGCGGCCGCGGCGATCTCAGCATAACATCCAACTTAACTACAGGGGAATCCTAAGCTCAAAGGTTGCCAAAACATTCAATAGGATGCTCTTGAATAGAATCAGACCCACATTGATGATAAAGTGGAATTATACTCGGACAGAATTAATGTGGGTTCAGAAAAAAAGATACACCCCTGAGCAGATTCTTGCTTTGAGAAGGATCATTGCGGACATTGACAAAAGAACCGTCAACAGTGGTAACGTTTAGCGATTAACACATACAAAAAAGCTTTCGATACAGTTCACAGAGGCAAAATGATCAAGATCTTGAAAAATTATGGCATCCCAGATATCATCGTGAAATTCATTATGCAATTGAGGTTGGCTCGAAATGGTGACACAAATGAATTTGTAATTTTGACAGGTGTGCTACAAGGTGATACTCTGGCAGCATATATGTTCATCATCGTCCTAGACTAATGCATCCGATCTGTAATAGACGGTATGGAGGAGAGATTAGGCTTCACAATAAAACCTAAGAAAAGCCGACGGGTTTTCAGTGGTCGTACTCCCTCTGTCTGAGCCATTTTTAATAGCTCCCAACTCGGGGATTCGCGGTCAATAAACCGGCAGATCCAAAATCAGAGTTGTTCAATATTAGTGAGGCCTCATTATAAACACAGCCAAATTAAAAAGTCGCCACTAGTTCCATCCCCATTTAATCAGAGTCTGAAGAGTTTATGGCAAAATAATTTATATAATGATTTTCTATACACCTTCCTTCGAAGGTTGATACCAAATTTGATATCAAAAGTTTAATCATCGTGAGCATAGGAACCGTTTTTTGGAAATTCGTGCAATTTTAAAAATGACATAGGGAGTTGTATCACGCGGCGGAGCTAGCGTGAGTGTCAAGAATTACGTCGCCTGAATAGGCCGGCGTGTTAATCAACATCTACACATCTACACGCATCTGAGATGTCTAATTTCATTGTCATTAAAGGTTTACCCCGGGGTTTACCCATGCATGGCAAAATGCAAATCAAATACCCCGCTCTTTTAATTGTGCACAGACAAGTGTACAATGATTCATGTACGGGTTGCTTCAAGCCACATAATAAGCTGATACCATGCATTGGCTTTTGCGTGGTCAATTTGAAATTTGAAATTTGTCATTTTTATTTCATTGTCATTAAAGGTTTACCCATGCATGTCAAAATGCAAATCAAATACCCCGCTCTTTCAATTGTGCAAAATATCAAGATCGCCGTCGAATTCGCCGTCGAAGTGACGTCATAATCGGATTAACTACCATAGCAATAGATGAATTGCATTAATCACCTGTGTATGTCAGCGAAAAATACCGCTTTTTTCAAAGATACTAATCTTACAGGTGCGAGTAATCAGCCTTTCTTTGACATCTATGGTTCAATGCATCGGTACCGCGTGAATCTTGTAGTGAAGGGCGATATAGTCAGAATTGTATTCATCTATTGCTATGGTAGTTAATCCGATTAACTGCGTCACTTCGACGGCGAATAGTCATGATCATTCTTATTATATATTATGGCCTAAAGACGGGCATCAAGAGTTCTTTTTTAATTTTTCAATTTTAATTTTATCATATTGCACTGCGAAAACAAAGAAACGGCGTGGGCCAAGTACAATATGGCATATCAATTGTGGCGACAAAGTTTCATGAAACCAGAGTTCCCGTGAAGTTCATCAGTCTCTTTCGTCTTCAGTTTCCTACAGGTACATGTAAGGAAGCAAGCTTAGAATCATGTGACCCTAATGAGCTGACAGTATGAAGCTTCGGGGTCCGGAAGATCGCGAACTGCTAGATCACAAGTGAGCATTGCTAAAGTTAGGCATGCGTTGCAAATATACCCAAAGATCAGCAGCTCAAGACGCCACCCCCTTCGCAACATTTCCCACGCAAGGTTTATTCGGGCCATCCGGACAATTTTAGAGTTATTATGGTTATACCATGGAGATAGTAGAGATTTGGTTATACGAGGAAGTATCCATACAAACTGCAGCACCGTCATGGATTTTTCATCGCCATACCGATCAATACACCCCCGCATGGTAACTGAAACCGCGTGCAGCTACAAAAAAGGTTGGTTTTATTCAAATGAGTATAACTCATCTTTGGTGTAAGCAAATAAAACAATTCTTTTTTATTTAGACGTTCAGAATCTGCTCTTTTCAATGATAGGCCTATTTTCATTTACAGCGGATTCCTTCCAGATCTCGAACAAACGCGAAACAAACATGAGTTTACTTCCGTTTGAATCAGTTTGTACAAACACCCACGGCAGTAGCCAATATTTTGAAGTAACAATGGAAGTAAGCGTTTCGTTTAACTAAATGTTTATTTACTTAATTTAGTTACTTTATTTGAACATGTCCTTGAATAGTTCGACGACTCAAACAGAGCGTGAAAAGCTCGACGGTTCAAAGTGCAATATTTCTTGCGACATGATTGAGACCAAGTAAGGGACACTGACGTAGCAGATAAGGGAACACGTCAGGTATTAGCAGGTAAGGGAACTCGTCATTATAAATAAATACATATACCTACATACATGCATATCCATACACTACTATTTTGACAAGTTAGTCCTATCCAAACGATTTATCGATAAATTAAAGTTCTTTCCTCTTCCGAGTCATTTCAGAATGATTCAGTCAACGGCGTTATCCCGGCTGGAATAACATAAAGACTTACGGTATTAACTATTTCATGTATTTTGTTTTGTTTCTTTGTTTTGCTTATGACCAGATCATCAAAATACCATGGATCTCAGCACATGTTTTATTCTGGTAGGATGTTTCCTATTGGTTCCTCTGGTATACCTCATAGTCAGCATTGCAAAATTTATGAGAACAGTACGTCACCATACCAAGGCAGTATTACAATGGCCAGGGCCGGAAAGGCATTGGTTCTGGGGAACTATGCATCACGTAAGCCTCTCAGTTTGTTTGTGACTTTGCTTCCAGGGGTGTAGCAAGCGGGTGGACAGGGTGGACGAAGTCCATGGGCCCCGAGGGTTCAGGGGCCCCGAGCAACAGCGAAAATGAAATAAGGGGTTCAGCTTGAAGTTCAGATGGATGAAAGTGTAAGTGCTTTTTATCAACACTAATGCGGTCGGGTGATTTGTCCTATTGTACCAGATCTTGATGGGGCCCCTGTAAGATTCTCCATAAGGCAATTTAAAAAAAATTATATGCCAAAATTATACTCTACAAATTTAACATTTCCATCTTTGTGGTATTTACAATATTAGTTGTATGTCGGAAAATCATGAAAAATTGTGTTGCCGGCCATGTTGAAAATAAATTAAAGAAAAACTGATTTAATTAATTGCCTTCATTAGGCGTAGTACTATAAACAGTCTCGACAGAATCTATGAAAGTGTTGGTTGAACATGTTGAGGGGCCTAATATATTCAAGTGATAATGTGTATGTAATAAACACAAATGTGAGATGATGAATCTCAACACAATAGGAAGTATAGCAATCTTGGTGTGTAAAATTTTTAAATGTAAACTTGAAGGGAACAACCCAAATGTTTGATGATCATGAAGTCATAAACGAAGCCTTTTAGTAAGGGTAGTGAGTCAAAAAGGCTGATTTGTTGCCACATTTGTCATGTTTGTAATGTTTACACATGTCAGTCCCAACTTACACGTAATTTGATTCAACCAAATTCGTTGTGTTTTTTAGGACAAAAGTAAATTTGAATTAAAATATCCCATTAGAACACCACAGTTAAGCGGCTGAGATAATGGAAACTTTCCTAATAATGTTGCATATTTTTTTGGGCAAAGAATGAAAATTTGACCGAAATCGTATATTAACACTACTATTATTAAAACGCAAAAGTCCATGGTAAAAGGTTTCCATGACTACTTGATTCACGAGAAGACACATGAATAATTTTTATGGTGATCCAATGACCCGTTAATTCTGTATAGCTGTAAGAATTAAGTTCATTCAGAATGATTGCACATGTTACAGGTAGACTAATGCGGTCCATACACGTTCACCTATATTTGGCAATATCAAAGACCCTAGATCGGGCCTTAGATATAAAATGTACACACGATCATTAATAGTTTACAGTGGTAGATTTTATATCTTGTGTCTTTGATATTGCCCATTATATCCTTCATTCATAGATTCTTGTTCATTGATTGGTTAAAAGTGTGTCACGTGATCAAAAATAAACACACTATTTTAGTTTAGTTTAGTTTAGTTTTTATTTAGCATTGCAACATATACAAAAATACAGAAAAATGGTAAGACATCAAGTACAATGCATCAAAATTTAACAACAATAATAAAATGTGCACAAACCACAAAATGCCATCCCAGACTGGAACGGCATACACGCCACAACACCAAAAGTTGCAAGGCAAGGATAGCCCGTATGCAGGCTTATTTCCAATGGGGTCCCAAAACAAACAAGAGCACCAATGGTGCTGTAGCTCATTTTCCCTAATTAAATATGCAAATTAGCTAATTAATATGCTTAAAATATGAGTATTCTGTGAGGAAGTGCAAAAAAGTACTATTTACGTCCGTAAATAGTACCTTTAAGCCGTAAATAGTACTTTTGGATATTTACTATTTACGGATAGCAGCATACCCACGTCGCAGTCCATTAAGCATAACAATAACATTGAACGTCGACATTGACTATATGAGTATTTTGTCACTGCCGAGAAACGACAACACAAAAATGGCGAAATATAAATCAAGCTGGAGTGGGCTGCTACTGCTGAAGAAGATGCACGATTTCAGCTGTTTAATTTGAATTGTTACCAGTTCTAGCGAAGGAATATGTTTTACACCAACACAGAGTCAGATTCAGAGCAATACTGACATGGTAAGCTTAAAAACAAACACTGACAGTGCGAGACTACGGTCTTGGACCGCCGGCCGCCTAGCCGGCCTAGTGCCGTGCTTACGGAGGCCTATCCCGATGCATGATGGCCTTCGAGTTTAGGCCTACATGTAAATCTATTTACATGTGCACCTTTTCACTAATCTTTGTACAAATAATCTATGAATGACATGAATGAAGGCAAAGTGGAATGAAGATACAACTTGAACAAAATACACTGACAATGAGTAAGCTTAAAAAACCATGAACACATGAACATGCATGACATTACAGTGGGAGTCCATGCATAGGTCCTACCTAGGCCTTTCTCGCAACATGGTGGAGTTTTCATGTAATCTTTTAACCAATCAATGAACAAAAAATCTATGAATGAAGGATATAAAACAAATATATACAGCCTTCATGAGAGGTTCTGGTTAAAACTATGGTCCCTCGGTGAGATCAATAGTACTATTTTCCTTCGGGGCTGCGCCCCTCAGGAAAATAGTACTATTGATCTCACCTCGGCCCATAGTTTTAACCAGAACCTCTCATGGCATGGCAGTATATATTTGTATAATATAATTGAACATTTATGGGCCGCATTAGGACTATTTACATTTACGTTAGAAGGAGGGGAGGGGTTCAGCCTCCTAACGAAAGGACTTTTGTTTATAGGACTTACCGAACTTTCGGGTTGTCCTCTTAGAAATAAAGCTCAAGTAATAAAGGAGAGGTTAAAAGGGCCCCGTATTGCTCCTTGTCCATGGGCCCGAGGCTCGTGCTACGCCCCTGTTTGCTTCTCAGCTTTTCTCTAATCCTAACCTGCTAACCATAATGCATTGGATACATATATGGCCGATTCATACCCCATGTATTCGAGGTTGTCGAATATCATGCAACAAGGATTCGTTATACACCCGGTTATACAATCTGTTTCAATTAGTTTTCAGCTTCTAATGCGACCTATACACGATCAATTTGATTGATCAATATCAAAGCCCCTAGATACAAGAGTGGATACAAATCTGCTATTGTGCACTGTACACACGAACATCAATTACTGGTTTTACTGTCCAACCGTCAAACTAGATTAGATCTCTTCAATAATATTGAAGGGAAATATTATTTTTATCCAATCCTGCATCTAGGGTCCCCAATATTGCTCAATCAAATTGATCGTGTATAAGGGAATATTTCCGGGGGGGGGGCACTTCAATATGAAATGGATATAGGTGTAGGGCTGGCACTTTCGCACTAAGGGGCATTCGGTGAGAGCAAAACGTAAAAAATATGGGGTCATTGGGTGAGAGCATGATTTTTGGCATTCGATGAGAGCAAAATGTAAAAAATATGGGGTCATTGGGTGAGAACATGACCTTTTTTTCAAATGGAATCTTTGGGTGAGAGCCGAAACAGCGCCGCAAAAACCTCGAAATCGAATTTCTAGTTTTGTTTTTTCAAAATAAGTAACAAAATCAGTGATAAATGAAAGTTGCTGTTCAAATTGAACTTGTAAGGGTCTTTGGGTGACAGATCAAATGGAAAAATATGGGGTCTTCGGGTGACAGAGCATGTGTTCGTAAAAAAATATGGGGTCTTTGGGTGACAGCGATGCTGAAAAAGGGGTCTTAACAGCCCTACATACGCGTCACCTCCAAAGTGGGAGTGCCGTGTTAAAAAATTCAGGGGTCTTTCGGTGATGCGCGGTCCAAAAACAGTGGGGTCTCTTTCGGGGGAGCATACCCGTATGGTCATTTGATGGAGACATATTATTAATTTTCCTTTCGAATGTCTTCGTTTTGTATTTACCACCATTCTGATCTACAGATGCCTTTGCTGGACCCCAAAGTTCGTGCAAGTGGCATTGCAGACACCCAAGTTGACTACCTTGTTGAACTCACTAAACGATACCCATTCGGACACTATGACTTCTTTACATTCATGAGACCGCAACTAATGTGCAACCATCCCAACCTTATCAGACAAATCTTAAAGAGGAGTGGTAAGTGCAGTAATCAGTCCTTGTTATCATCTTCACTAAACCAGTATTGTGGACAATTATTTTTCGTCAACATGGTTTCGATCGACGATTTCGCTTTTACGATTAGATTTTGCTGATCGCACATAAAAGTGAAATCGTAAAATTTGATTGGCTTGTATATTTTAAGAAATTCATTATCTTTCTTTTCCCATGCCGTTTCTCTTTTTTACCTTAACTGCTCTCATTCTTTTAGACCCAAAGCCGATTGGAATTGGGAATGCAAGCTACAACTTTTTACTTCCATGGCTGGGAGACGGGCTTCTATTAGCTTCAGGGAAGAAATGGTTCCGTAACAGGCGACTTCTAACTCCAGCGTTTCATTTCGATATTTTGAAGCCATACATTTACATCTACAATAAGGAAGTTGATATTTTGCTGGTAATTTTTTTAAATTTCAATAAGAATAATCAAGCGCATGTTTCTTGTATAGAGCAATCTTTTTAATTTGGAACTGCTCGGTGACCTCTAATTGATCAGCAATTAGACCACATAAGTTTAGACATATAAATAGGCCGGAGTAATGCTTTGGTAGATCATCACCAGGTCAGTCCATGAAGCTAGCAGTCATCTTTGGAGCCGTCTTTTCACCATTAAGATGAGCATTTCTAGAGTCTGGATCGGTATTAGACTCCCACAGTCTCGGTTCCATCTCTGGGTACACAAAGCTACACCACCTTCTCTTCAGAACTCCACAAATAATACCCACACGCCACTGCATCTTACAAACCCAGCAAACATTGAGTTATCACAACCGTAACCACTAAATACCAGCAACAAAGTTATAGCAATTCTTGGGCACTGTGTGTCGACGAGACCTCGATTGACCGTAACAATTTATTACTAATTCTCCTTCACTGACCGAGACTGTTAGATTTTGTTAGAAAAGTCCTTTCCAAATAATTTTCAAACTATGTGCAGTGACTGTTGTGTCATTTATGACAGCCCTTACTTTTTGAATATTGGCGCTTTATAAATTTTGTTTTGTTTTGTTTGTTGTTGTTGTTGTTGCCCCATTGTCAATTCAAATGTGGTACGCACATAACATGCATAACCATGATAACCCCGGGTAATAACAGAGAGTAGATATTCTTGAGAGGGCACTCTATTCACGTGGTTTCTTTTCCAACGCTAAAAGATCACGAATGTTGGTGGTTTGCAAATGAAAAGTGTCCGCACTATCGATTGATTACGTAACTGTTATGAATAATTTATTAGGTTTTTCAATGCAATCGCCTCGACCCATTAATACATATTATCTGTATTATCAAAGTACATGGAATAGCAATCCGGTGAGTTCACTGAACTACGCCCTAATACTGATGGAGTTTTAATGGCGTTTAATGGCGCTAATCCTCTCCATACACAGATGAACAAATACAATAGATGAAGGTCAACACGTATGACCTCCTATGTGACATGTTATATGTGATGTACAAAAACCTGAATATCATAAAGATCAGTATTCGTTTGTGCATATGAACTGCACATTTACGTTGCTAAATATTACTCATTATATATAATGACAAATATTGGTATTATGACAATACGGTATACACATTGTATATAAAACGACTAATAGATCCTACTATCATGGCGTCAGGTCAATGTTCATCATACCCCGTATGTTTCTTAAAATTCATTCATATTTGAGACAAATTGCTGTGCCAATTTTATTGGTGCACAGGTAGATCCGTGTTTTTTTAAAATTTTCATTTCCTTTTAATGAAAGAATTAAGGGTTTCCACTGCACGGGGGCCACAAGGGTGATACTAATTTTAATGCTATATTTTCAAAACGAATACGTGCTCCCGGTTGGCTCTATAGCGATTTCACAGAAAAGGTATTTCTAGTGCAATGCAGCGTCGGACTCTAGCTGAGAGCGTAGCCTAAGTCATTCCGGACTCCAAAAAGGGCTCTCCATACACAAATGAACAAACACAAAGCAGGGTAGTTTCCTCCGTGACCAGCTTGATTTCGATGGAGCGGAACCAAATTGGCTGCCCTGGTAATAACCCAGCCAGTTCTATTGTCATTTTGTGGGCGCGGCTTATACAAAATGGCAAGGCAGAGAGAGCACGGACGTGATATTTTGGCAGGCCGAGGGGGGGGGAGTAAGCGATTTTAGCGGGGTGGGGTGGGGTTCAAGCGATTTTATTTTATAATTATTGCACAGCCCCTAAGTGAATTATTAAATTTTACAATATAGGATAATCGACAAATTAGTTGAAATTTCTTGTCATAATAATACTGAGAAAGAGCAAGAACAGCGAAAACACTGTCCGTTCTAACATCCAACGTGTTTTTTGTTTTGTTCTGTTTTAGAATAAAATGGATGTTTTTTTGTTAGAAGACCAAAGCTTGGAAGTATGTAAACACATCAGCCTCTGTACCTTGGATATTTTGTTAAGGTGTGCTTTCTCGCAAGATAGCAATTGTCAGATGAAATGGTACGATATTCATTCCTTTCATTTTTGATCAAATCGTTAGATAATAAAGAATACGTGTTACTGAGCGATTGCGATTGGTTTTCGCACTGCGGGTAACCCCGTGTTTGTGTAGTATAATTGATATAAAAAATTATTATCTTATTTACTTTATTCATTTATTTTGCTTGTTATTTCTCTAAACAGGAAAGACGACCCTTATGTGGAAGCTGTACGTCAGCTGTCTCTATCTATTATCGAAAGAGTTTTGTTAGTATTGTTTATTTATTTTTACTTCAATATAAAGATTCAACGTGTTATTACAATAGCTTTAGTTTGAGGGAATCTTCCCCGATTCACGACTTTACCACGTTTCTTGTTAAATAACAGTGAAATTTCTATATATTATGCTATTTATAGTGTTCCAATACACACGCTTAATTTTGTGTATAAAACCAGCAAAGAAGGAGTGAAATTTTTCGAAGTCTGTGAGTATGTACACGGAGTCGCCGATAAAGTAATTTCCAATAGACGGAAAGAAATGGTAAGTTATTAACAAATTTAGCTGTTTTCGTGTTATTCAGAGTAAAATCTTGCGAAATGGAATGCACTATATTTCTTGAGTTCATCAATATACTGAAAACCATAGGTCATTAATAAGGAACATAAAAGTAACGTTTCCGATAAGAAGAGTCCGTATATATATGACCGGCCAATCGTTTTTTTCATTTTATGACATGAAAAAAATACGAATTTCTCTTTTTCGTATTTTTATACTTGTGATACCTACAACGGAAAACGATCATTGCGGGCTTTTTTCAATTTTTTAGGTTGAAATAAATCAATTTTTTTAGGTTGAAATAAAAACGATAAACGATCAGAGTGGGCCTTGTTTGTTTTTCTTGATTGAAAATGAAATTATACTAAGGCGACGAAAAAAGAGAAACCCTGTTCTACGGGCAGACGGACCTTTCAAGTAGGGCCGGTCGGTCGTCCTGTTCTTTCGTTTCTTCCTTCTTTTTTTCGTTTTTCGTCGCCTAAACGATTGGCCGGTCATAACTCGGACCCAGAAGGTTGTCAGGGAATTGGTCACAGTAATATATAATTTCCCATGACTATATGCCTCCAAAATTGTAAGCTGCAATAAAGCACCACTTCCTGATCTTCATGACTCCTAAAATGTTAACCATATCTCATGTTTATTTTATAATATTTTTTCATTCTTGTATCTTTAGGCTACACCAAGAAACGATTCAAAGCGCAAGTATCTGGATTTCTTAGACATCTTGGTGGCGGCTCGTGATGATGAAGGACGTGGATTAACAGACCTAGAGATCCGTAATGAAGTGGATACATTCCTATTTGAAGGCCATGATACTACAGCAAGTGGTTTGACATACATGTTGTATTGTTTTGCTAAATATCCTGAATATCAACAGAAAGCACAGCAAGAGATCGATGATATTATGGAAGCAAGAGGATCCGATTATATCCAGTGGTGTGTATGATTTTTCCAATTTTAATAATCAATCCAGAGTTTTTCGGAACTAGAGATAGATGCCGTTGGCGGTTGGTGACGTCTGGCCAGATGAAGGGGGCTAGACCCGGCTAGACCCGTGACGTCACGCAGACGTCACGGGTCTAGTAGAGCTGTTGATTAAATGTACTTTTTTGGCTCAGATCTATGCTGTTTCGTATATTTATCAGCGTTTCCAACCCTTTTGAAACCATCCTAAGGCATTCCATGCGCTACAATGTCAAAATTGTGGCTACACCATAGATATCTCGGGCATCTCTGAGCATTACCAGGTCTGAGCATATGAAAGCAATTCAGGTGTTCCTTCAAAGCTTTAGTCGTGTGCTGCCACCTAGCGGTGGTTCCGGAAACGTGGCGTCAAGTTGGTTAGAACATTTCACAAAGTTACTAACATTGAGAGCAGCTCAGCTCAAAGTATGTTTGCTACATATGGTTAGTTTGGTTACTATCATACAAATAATTCGTTGCCATTGCCTATTATAATTAGGATGAAAGAATTTAATAACCGCAATAAATGTGTTCAGTGTTGCCTTCACAATGTTAACTCACAAAAAATAAAATAACCTCAAACATAATAATTGGGATGAAAGCCTTTAAAATTATGATATATAAGTCATGATAATAATTATTACAGTTTGAAAGTTGGTGTCTAAACAAAGTCCTAAAGACTGGTGCGAAGATAAGGCTTGGAAAAGACATTAATTTACCCTTACGGTTGGTCTCTTTGCGAACAGGGAAGACTTGTCAAAGATGACTTACCTGACTCTATGCATCAAAGAATCTCTCAGGATGTACCCTCCAGTGGCGATTATTTCTAGAATCATTGAAGATGACGTTGAAATCGATGGGAAGGTACTGCCTGCAGGAGTGCAAGCGAATGTTTCCACCTACGGGCTGCATCATAACCCTGAGGTCTGGGTAGACCATATGGTACGTAGCTCTTTATGTGGGTATAACAATAGGGCCTACTTCGTCCATTAACCGGTAACGTTTGTGACCAAAAAGAATTAAAAAACACATTTTCGCTCTAGCATGTCTAGTTTCCTTGCATGTGGTAATAAGTAGTAATTTGCTTGTCGACAGGTCACCATGGTCACACCAACGTATCACAGATTAAACATCTGAACCCTAACGGCCTAAGGAAAGAGAAAAGAAAGAAAGACATGATGCAGTCATGTCTACAGTAGAATTCACCACGACCTTTGCAGGACTTAAACCCCATTAAAAGCTATTAAACCAAGATAACACTCATATTGAAAACAGCTCAACTGATTAAATCAGATCTTCTCTGGTTGTACACATGTTTCTGTTTTATCTGTGCGGTATCACAATGAGCTGGTATTATAGTTTCAGTTTGGTAACCGATTATAAAGGAAACGCAAGGTAACAATGGTATGTGGGCCTTTGTTCACGAAATGAGACAATACTCTGCTTATTGTTAACCAGCATTCTTGAAAATTAGCAACATAATGATTGTTGACTTAACACGGTTTGGAAATAATTTCTTCATATTTTTGGTGTTATCTGTCGTTTACGTATCCTTCCTAAAACACAAAAGTGCGAATACTTCCAAACACCTAAATTGGCTAAAAATTTAGGACATGTTACAAAACTATATTTTCTAGAATTTCAGAGAATACTTTAAATGTAGCTTGTACCATTTTTGTGTGGCATCCTTCAGAAGTGAGCGGTCCGTTACCAATATTTTCGGTCAAATCTCCATTCAATTAACACGGGGAGTTGGCTAGCTATGCCTTGCCCTCACTCATATTTTACCTAGCTGTAATTTTAGGTCATGTTAGAGAAATATATTTGCTAGAAGTTTGGAGAATACTTTAAATATTGGCCGGTTAATTTTCACACAGTGATGTTAACTAGGCAAATGCCTATACTTCTAACATACACTATTTGTAAAGGTCGCGCGTCAATGGTGAGAGCACTGTGTATTGTGTATAGGAAAACGGACCGTACACGGTACGGTTACGGTTAAGTTTTGGAACAGGGGTCAAATACAGGTCGGTAACGTTCGTAACATCACAAAGAAAATAATACTGCAGCCTACATTTCTTTGCATCATTGGGACTTACCCAATGGCGTAGGTTGTGGCGCCCAGGGCTTATGATACATAATGGCGCATCTCTCAAATTCTTGAAACAAATGCGCATAAACATTTGCACAAATCGGGCCTATCATTCATTAATTTTGGTTATGTTGAAGTTGAATATTAATCTTTCAAATGATTTTGTGCTGAAATGCGCACAGAGCATCACTAGGAGGGGGTGCAGAATCGATGCTGAATTGGCCAATTCGTCGCCCCCTAAGGGTGACGCCCAGGGCACGTACCCCCCGTCGCTACCCCGGGTCGCTACACCCCTGGACTTGCTTATAGGTGGATATAAAATGTTATTCGTTTTGTTTTGTTTGCTCTGATAACATTTGTAATTGTTTTGGTGTGAATGGTGTGCTAATTCCAGCATTAAATATCATCTTGAATATTTGGCATGTGAAAATGTGTCATATTGCTGCAAACATTTCTCATGTTTCCGTAGACAGAATAGAGGTTATTCGTGTTCTATACGTTGCATATCCTATCGGCGACTGCTATACCTTGTTTAGGATTATCAAAAGAAGTACCTGCATGTGTAACTATGACTGTTTCAAAAATAGCCCGCCAAAGTCATACAAGTAACTCCGAGGTCGTGCATTGAATTGGATTGAATGAGGACTACTACGGGAACCAGCGCCTTTTGTTAGAAGTCACACATGAGTAGCGTGGATAACCTCTATTTATAAGAGTAGGTTGCTGCGTTATCATCATCATCATCATTATCATCATCATCAGCAGCAGCAGCAGCAGCAGTAGCAAAACACTTGCAGAAGCATCGTCATCAACATCATAATAATATTATTATTTTCTCTTATAACACATATAAAAGTAAAAATTAAAAACATTTACAAGCATGCCGATCTGAGTTTCGTTGTTGCACAACTTGCACTAATGATTATGAAATAACTTCAGAGTGTACCTTGATATCAAGACAATTATTACTTTGTTAATCCATCTATTCTTATTGCTAATAACAGGAATTCAAACCAGAAAGATTTCTGCCAGAAAACATCCAAAAGAAGGACCCCTTTGCCTTTCTTCCTTTTGCAGCGGGGCCGAGGTAAATAATCTGTTCCAATTAAACAATGTGTAATTATGTGAATATTAGTTTCAATTGGTTGAAAATATCAAATCATTTATACATAGAGGTTGGGATTATACTCTCATCGCCTTGTCCATACATATAGAGGTTGGGATTATACTCTCACCTCACGTTGTCCATACATAGAGGTTGGGATTATACCCTCACATCACCTTGTCCATACATAGAGGCACTCACGTTGTCCATACATAGAGGTTGGGATTATACTCTCACATCGCCTTGTCCATACTTAGAGGTTGGGATTATACTCTCACATCACCTTGTCCATACGTAGAGGTTGGGATTATACTCTCACATCACCTTGTCCATACATAGAGGTTGGGATTATACTCTCAAATCACCTTGTCCATACGTAGAGGTTGGGATTATACTCTCACATCACCTTGTCCATACGTAGAGGTTGGGATTATACTCTCACATCACCTTGTCCATACGTAGAGGTTGGGATTATACTCTCACACCACCTTGTCCATACGTAGAGGTTGGGATTATACTCTCACATCACCTTGTCCATACGTAGAGGTTGGGATTATACTCTCACATCGCCTTGTCCATACGTAGAGGTTAGGATTATATTCTCACATCGCCTTGTCCATACATAGAGGTTGGGATTATACTCTCAGCTCACGTTGTCCATACATAGAGGTTGGGATTATACCCTCACATCACCTTGTCCATACATAGAGGCACTCACGTTGTCCATACATAGAGGTTGGGATTATACTCTCACATCGCCTTGTCCATACTTAGAGGTTGGGATTATACTCTCACATCACCTTGTCCATACGTAGAGGTTGGGATTATACTCTCACATCACCTTGTCCATACGTAGAGGTTGGGATTATACTCTCACATCACCTTGTCCATACGTAGAGGTTGGGATTATACTCTCACATCACCTTGTCCATACGTAGAGGTTGGGATTATACTCTCACATCGCCTTGTCCATACGTAGAGGTTAGGATTATACTCTCACATCGCCTTGTCCATACATAGAGGTTGGGATTATACTCTCACATCACCTTGTCCATACGTAGAGGTTAGGATTATACTCTCACATCATCTTGTCCATACATAGAGGTTGGGATTATACTCTAACATCGCCTTGTCCATACATAGAGGTTGGGATTATACTCTCACATCACCTTGTCCATACGTAGAGGTTGGGATTATACTCTCACATCACCTTGTCCATACGTAGAGGTTGGGATTATACTCCCACATCACCTTATCCATACATAGAGGTTGGGATTATACTCTCACATCGCTTTGTCCATACATAGAGGTTGGGATTATACTCTCACATCACCTTGTCCATACATAGAGGTTGGGAGTATACTCTCACATCACCTTGCCCATACGTAGAGGTTAGGGTTATACTCTCACATCATCTTGTCCATACAAAGAGGTTGGGAGTATATTCTTACATCACCTTGTCCATACATAGAGGTTGGGATTATACTCTCAAATCATCATGTCCTTACAAAGAGGTTGGAATTATACTCTCACATCACGTTGTCCATACATAGAGGTTGGGATTATACTCTCACATCACCTTGTCCATACGTAGAGGTTGGGATTATACTCTCACATCGCCTTGTCCATACATAGAGGTTGGGATTATACTCTCACATCACCTTGTCCATACGTAGAGGTTGGGATTATACTCTCACATCACCTTGTCCATACGTAGAGGTTGGGATTATACTCTCACATCGCCTTGTCCATACATAGAGGTTGGGATTATACTCTCACGTCATCTTATCCATACATAGAGGTTGGGATTATACTCTCACATCACCTTGTCCATACGTAGAGGTTGGGATTATACTCTCACATCACCCTGTGTATACGTAGAGGTTGGGATTATACTCTCACATCGCCTTGTCCATACTTAGAGGTTGGGATTATACTCTCAAATCACCTTGTCCATACGTAGAGGTTGGGATTATACTCTCACATCACCTTGTCCATACGTAGAGGTTGGGATTATACTCTCACATCACCTTGTCCATACATAGAGGTTGGGATTATACTCTCACATCACCGTAGAGGTTGGGATTATACTCTCACATCACCTTGTCCATACGTAGAGGTTGGGATTATACTCTCACATCACCTTGTCCATACGTAGAGGTTGGGATTATACTTTCACATCATCTTGTACATACATAGAGGTTGGGATTATACTCTCACATCGCCTTGTCCATACATAGAGGTTGGGATTATACTCTCACATCGCCTTGTCCATATATAGAGGTTGGGATTATACTCTCACATCACCATGTCCATACATAGAGGTTGGGATTATACTCTCACATGACCTTGTCCATACACAGAGGTTGGAATTATACTCTCACATCACCATGACCATACATAGAGGTTGGGATTATACTCTCACATCACCTTGTCCATACATAAGTTTGGAATTATACTCTCACATCATCTTGTCCATACATAAAGGTTGGGATTTTACTCTCACATCACCCTGTCCATACATAGAGGTTGGAATTATACTCTCACATCATCTGACGGTCCATACATAGAGGTTGGGATTATACTCTCACATCACCTTGTCCATACGTAGAGGTTGGGATTATACTCTCACATGACCTTGTCCATACATAGAGGTTGGGAGTATATTCTTACATCACCTTGTCCATACGTAGAGGTTGGGTAGAGTATAATCCCAACCTCTATGTATGGACAGGTGTGATGTGTGACGTGAGATAATCCCAACCTCTATGATGGAGGATGATGTGAGATAATAATCCCAACCTCTACATAGAGGTTGGGATTATACTCTCACATCACCTTGTCCATACGTAGAGGTTGGGTATGATTATACTTAAATGATTGTGTTTATTCTTTACTACGCAAAGGGTTCACTTAAATAAGTTTCTCATTGCATTTGTTACACAGAAATTGCATCGGTCAGACGTTTGCTATGAATGAAATGAAGGTGGTCATTGCAAGAATACTAAGAAGATTTGACTTGACCCTTGACCCCAGCCACGAAGTGCATTTTGCGCAAGAACTTTTGCTGAAACCGTATAACGATATCAAACTGAAATTGAATTGTAGGCGATAATAAGAACAAATTTATTAACGGTGTTAATTATGAGTTCTGTCATAAATCCTGACTACGCCCCTGTTTTATAGTATACTAGCGGGTACCCGCGCTTCGTGCGGGCCCCCGCTAGATGAGTAAATGGGAGCGGTTAGTATAAACGATGAACATCTCAATTATTACGCGGTTAGTGATGTGGTAGGCCTACCATTTGCTGCCTCTATACTTTGCAAACGACTTCCTTAGCATAAAATCTTTTGCGTGATTTTTGTACCAAACACCCTGTTGACTCTCTCTTCTTTCTTTCTTTTTGTCTATTTTTTCTTTGTCTTTCCCTGTCTTTCTTTTCGTTTATCTCTCCCTTTCTCTCTCTTGCTTTCCCGTTGTTTCTTTTTCTTTCTTTTTTTCTTTCTTTCTTTCTTTCTTTCTTTCTTTCTTTCTTTCTTTCTTTCTTTCTTTCTTTCTTTCTTTCTTTCTTTCTTTCTTTCTTTCTTTCTTTCTTTCGTTCTTTTTCTTCTTTCGTTCTTTCTTTCTTTCTTTCTTTCCCTCTTTCTTTCCCTCTTTCCTTCCCCTTTTACTTATTTTTTCTGTCTTTCCTTTTTTCTTTCAGTTTCTCTGGGGGTTTGATAAGGGCAATGGTCCATACAATCACCCCCAAGTTGACACCTGTATACATGTACATGTGGGTTTCTGACAAAATTAACCTCATAGGCCTATTTGGCTAAAAAAGTCACAGTGCCAATTGTTGCGGTCTTCGTCGTGCGAATTTGTTCCACTTTTGCACCATATAATTCACCACTTTAGCTTCATTATGGCCATAAATTAATCTGTCGCCAAAAGGTGCTGGATTCACTGTAGGCCTATTTCAAGAAAGTGACTTAAACGGATCCCATCCCCCCATGTCAAAAGAAACCTATACGCCATCGTTAATGTTGCCAAAAGGTGCCAGATTCACTATTAATATGCCTACTTCTAAGAAATGCTTTTCATCCCTATCCCCCAATGTCAAAAAGAAATCTACTGCGCCATTGTTGAGATATATCATACCATGCTAATCAAACCTAGGCCTACCTTAAAATCTTCGGAAAGTCATCACAAAAGAAGTTTCCAAGAATCATCATAAACGAATGCAGTTGATTTATCATACGGTTGCGATTTATACCGTGCTGGAAGTTTTGTTACCATTAGCGCGTCGGGAAGTTGCCACGACCTGTGCGTAATCCGCGTATAGCAACGCAGCAACGGACCGTAAATAAGCGGGCCACCATTGGTTGATCTACCGAATAAATCCAAATAATTATTTGTATTTATTAATTTATCTATCTATCTATGCATTTACCATTCATCTGGAAATGCTAGAACTTATTTATTTATCTATTTATTAATTTATTTTTCATCTATAATCTCTGAGATGATACCGATGAATCGATCCCAAGAAGTATCGATTATCGGCAGTTCCTCATCAAAGTATCGATCAGTATCGATTATCGGCAAGTTCCTCTTTAATAGTATAGTGATCGTATTTGAGTCAGGCTCTTTAGGAGGTAATTGAAATATACTGGGGTGTGATCCAGGTCATTGTGACCAATCACAAGTAGATTACAAATGATCAAAATGAGTTACCAGTCTGAGCAGCCTCGGACTATGAAATGAAAGAGTACACTTATATTTTCTATATAGGCTACTAGATTCATTGCAATGAGCAATGGCCAAAATTCACTTTAAATTGCAAATCTTGTGCTAAAGGTAACTATTTTCGTATGTTGTCATACGGTTGTAAATTCAATGAACAGTGCCTTTGCTTAAAGAGCGCTTAGAAATGTATAAATTATTGCTTTAATTGAATGTCGGTGTCCAAACCAGAAACGAAAAAGGCGACTTATTTATGCATACGTAGGGGTGTCTGAAGGGGGATATTCCCCCTTGAGAAGTGTGAAACTTTTGCAAACTGAAAGCCCAATTGAAGCCATTTGGTGGACTGTGACAAGTTTTCATTATTATTGTATAAATTATTGCTTTAAATAAAAGAGTATTGGGTGCCCATTTGTTTATCCATACACGGCGGGTCGGCAAATTTTGCAAAATGAAGGTCCAATTGAAGCCATTTGGTACTGGTGCACTTTCTTTTAGGATCTGAGAGAATTGGTTATTTATGTTCACTCAGACATTGTGATACGCTTTTGTGAGATTTTGCCCGAAATTATGCTCAGCATATCAGTCAGCTACCTGCACAACCGATTCTTTTGTTCTGCAAGGCTCACTCAGTCATTTAATGAGGCAATACAAACGATCGAAATTGGTGTTGAAATGAGCAAAATTTTGAGTTACACCTTTTCAGTGTAAAAATTTTTTCTCAGCCAAATGAAAAGCAATAATTTTCATTTTTTCAGTAAATGGCTGGAAAAACTATAATGCTTGATACTGATTTTTTTAAATCCTGGTGTTAAACTTAGGCCTGAAATTCAGTCATTTAGTGTAAGATATTCGATTTTTATAGGCTTCAGCTCGGCCCGCGAGCTTTTTCTTGGATCAACCTTTTAGCTTTTCAAAGTAATATAGTTCGCTAATGAAGGATTTTCCCCAACTTTCTAAAGCACATCACCGTGAGCTATATATCATAGTTTTGTCAGAATTTCCGTTTTGACTTCACCATCTTTCACTGTCGGCTGAAAAAATTTCTAAATCAACACGTGAAATCTAAAGGCTAGTACTAGCATTGTGGATCGATATCCCTGGGTTTAATAGGAATACCGGCATGGCTATAGTGTTGCCAGAACTTCAATATAGCAAAGAAATTCCCAGACCTATAGCGCTCCTACTGATCATGTTTAACCAGAACACCCAATTGGGGATTTAATCGCTGGTCGGGCAATTTGCTTTCAATGAAAAATTGACCTGGATAACCACAAAGGAAATATCGACTATTTCTGCTGGTTGCTCTCGAGATAAAAGTACTCACCATTGCCTACTTTTACTTAGTTTGACATTTTCTGAGCATGAATGGAAAAAGGGTAAAACAAAAACGGAAATTCTGACAAAACTATAACATATAGACCCACACGATGTGCTTTACAGAGGTGGGAAATATCTTTCTTTAGCAAACTATGTTAGTTTGAGACGCTAAAACATGAATTCCGTAAAAAGCTCGCAGGCGAATTCAAGGCCTATAAAAATCAAAAATATCACACTAAAAGACACAATTTGATGCTTAATTTTAACACCAGGATTTAAAAAAAATGTATATCCAAGCACCAAGTTTTTAACTGACATTACTGAAGAAAAAAAAAATATTGCTTTATATTTGACCGAGAAAATTAATTTCATAGCAAAAAGGTGTATCTCTGAATTGTGCTGATTTTTACATGTATCGATCGACTTTTAGCGCGACTAAGCATTTCTAAAGAATTGGTTGTCCAGGCGGCAGACTGATATGCAGTTAGCAGCCTGCACAACCGATTCTTTAGAAATGCTTAGTCGCGCTGAAAGTCGATCGATACATAGATGTCTAAATCTTCTTTGTTAGATTATAACTTGATCAAAAACATGCCTCGTCTTGAAGGGTATCTGTTAAGTAACTTAGATTTCTATGCTGCATCTCTTAAATTTAAAGCACGCTCGAACACCTTACCGCTCAATGGTAGAACCCATCATTGGAACGATGGTGCAACCCGTATTTGTCCATTATGTAAGAATGGGGTTGAAGATCTAAGGCACTTTATGTTTGTTTGTCACGCACTACAAAATGTCAGAGCCGCTGAATACCACACTCTTGAATATAATCTAAATGTAAACAACTTAGATTTTATCTGGCAGCTTTTTATATCAAGTGATTTAAATGTCAAGACATGTTTTATGTTAGGTATCTCCAGTGATTATTTTCTTGATGTTTATAATATTGATGTTGACTGTTTGTTAAGTATTTTTGGACTCAGCATGTAAATCATTTTTAAAAAGAGCCTGGGCCATACGTAATAATTGTATAAAGTAAGTCGACGATCTCTTATTTTATCCTTTACATGTTTAATACTCGGCTCTTCATTCTGTAATTTCACGTATATTATAGTTTGTTTTCTGTGTACAGTCCCACTCGATCTGTCGGACACCCGCTGCGATACCTACTCGATCGTAAATCGTTCACTATTAACTAGTAACAAACGCACGGCGCATGTGCGAGCCGGGAAATTCAGTTTTGGTTTTGAAACGTAAACAAAGCTGAATATCAAAACGACTCCATGCAGAAAATCACTTCTTTTTATAAAACTAAGCAAAATTACAACAATTACTTCAGGGAATATAAACACCAAAGTCATATCTAGCACATATGTCAAAAAGAAGTTGAAAATTCATCAGATAAGCGAGAAAGGGTCGAATTTTCGGTCAAAAAAATTTCGAAAAAAATCATATTTTTTGGCCTTAAAACTTGGCCATCAAAAATTCCCGTACACCACCAATTTCATGATTTTTTTTCCTCAAAAATTAACTGAGTAATCCTCATAGTGTTTTCAAGTCAATTCCCCGGGAGACGGAGAAACGGACATATAGAAAAAAAGATATTTAATTTTATTTAATTTAATCCACAAATTGACACCTGAGTCGGGGCGTTGCAAACCTGTCGAACATGTGTAGGGACCGATTCTACGGCAAGCTTGAACTTCCCGGCTCGCGCATGCGTTCACTATGCGTATACGCCCTCACTCAACCCAGTGACTTTAACGTAGCGCTGTTGCGCCTGGGCATCCGCAGCATCCCGCCCGGCCGGGTGTCTAGAGTTCGATTTTGGACTTTCACTGTTTTAAATACTGTTTTAGTTGTTTAATTTTCTCTTGTTCCTTTTACATCTTTATGTTTTTCTATATTTTGTAATACCTTTGTAAAATTGCACATGAACGCACCGTCATGTAGACGAGTGCCGCTGTTTCACAAGCGTTGTTCAAATAAAATTATTATTATTATTATTACATGTTAAAATCAGCACAATTCAGAGATACACCTTTTTGCTATGAAATTAATTTTCTCGGTCAAATATAAAGCAATATTTTTTTCTTCAGTAATGTCAGTTAAAAACTTGGTGCTTGGATATACATTTTTTACAAATCCTGGTGTTAAAATTAAGCATCAAATTGTGTCTTTTAGTGTGATATTTTTGATTTTTATAGGCCTTCAGTTCGCACGCGAGCTTTTTACGGAATTCATTTTTAGCGTCTCAAACTAATATAGTTTGCTAAAGAAAGATATTTCCCACCTCTGTAAAGCACATCGTGTGGGTCTATATATTATAGTTTTGTTAGAATTTCCGTTTTTATTTTACCCTTTTTCCCTTCATACTCGGAAAATGTCTAACTCAGTACTTTTATCTCAAGAGCAACCAACAGAAATAGTCGATATTTCCTTTGTTGTTTATCCAGGTCAATTTTCCATTGAAAGCAAATTGCCCGACCAGCGATTTGGTAGCCCAAATCCCCAATTGAGTGTTCTGGTTAAACATGATCAGTAGGAGCACTATAGACCTGGGAATTTCTTTGCTATATTGAAGTCCTAGCAACACTGTAGCCATGCCGGTATTCCTATTAAACCCAGGGATATCGATCCACAATGCTAGTATTAGCCTTAGATTTCACTCGTTGATTTTGAAAAATGGCCAGCCGGCAGTTAAAATAGTGAAATGAAAACGCAAATTCTGACAAAACTATGATATATCGCTCACGGTGATGTGCGTTAGAAAGTTGGGAAAAATCCTTCATTAGCGAACTATCTTACTTTGAAAAGCTAAAAGGTTGATCCAAAAAAGGCTCGCGGACAGAGTTTAAGCCTATCAAAATCGAAAATCTTACACTAAATGACTAAATTTCACGCCTAAGTTTAACACTAGAATTTGAAAAAAAAATACAGTATCAAGCACTACAATTTTTCCTGACATTTACTGAAAAATGAAAATGATTGCTTTTCATTTGGCCGAGAAAATTAATTTTACATCGAAAAGGTGTAACTAAAAATTTAGCTCATTTCAACACCAAATTCGATCGTTTGTATTGCCTCATTAAATGACTGAGTGAGCCTTGCCAAACAAAAGAATCGGTTGTGCAGGCTGCTAACTGTATGGTCCTGTAGCAGTCAGCCTCAATCAGCATATTCGAATTATCGATAATTGTCGGGGTGTTCCATTCTCGTAATAGGGGATCGCTGAGCCTGACATTGGTATGATACATCATGTAGTTATTGTTAACTACATGTATGCACACAACAAAGGGGCACTCACAATAGGCAATTGAACCCTACTGGTAGCGCTGTGTTGTAGCTATATGGGATGAACTAGTTAGCATCATATATCAAAAAGTATAAAAGCTATTATTTTAGTACATGCTCTATGTTTCAATTACTTATTCTTTTCCAAATATCTGAATCTTGAACCCGGTACAAGCTTTAATAACGGGGGAACATACATTTTTATTAAAAAGAAATCCTACCTTCTATCCAAACTCGCCGTGTTATTCCAATGCACATTTTGCTTCACCGGGCAGCCCTGGCTTGGTCATATTTGGAAGATTGGTGTCATAAAACCGTCACAGGTACAAATTTAGTACTTTCTGTCAATCAAGTATGGCTTATTCTCTACATGTCAATCTTTAAATAATTGGCATAGTCCTTATAATAACGGTGGTCCGCCTTGATGAGTAAATGGCAGCAAACGGCTGCCTTTCAGTGAAAAATACTCCAAAACTCGGTCAGTGGAGCTCCGCTCGTACATGTCAATAGCATCATTATCGATTGGATTAGTCGACCGTAGCGGACAATTCGGTCGCTCATTGGATTAATATTATCAGGTGGTAATAAATTGCATTGGACAATAGATTACTATAATAATGGTTTAGTACTGCATATATCGGTTTAATCTTCAATAAGCGGGTTTATGGCTGAAAAGGTCACGGTGAATTTGCCGTGGACAAAACTGCACTATGACACCATGCTCCTGGAGCATTCTCATTAATATCATACCATGATTGAACTATATACGGTATATAGGGGCCTACTTATGATGGTATTAAATTATGTAATATTGATCGCGAGGATGTAAAACACTTCCTTTTCACATGTCACTCATTTAACACAATCAGGGCTGATGAATACAGTAAACTTGAGAAAGAGCTAATCAATTTAAATGGTACTAGAGATATTTGGGAATTATTCATCTCTGGTAACTTAGACGTAAAGTATAATATGACCCTTGGAAGTGTAAATTTGTTTGATAATATAAGTAAGGCAGAAGATTTCTATCACACCTTCGATAAATTCTGTAAATCCTTCGTAAAAAGAGCATGGAAGGCAAGATCCGAATTGAGTTTGAACGCTACTGATATTTAATGTATTTATTTGTATGTGATGAATTCTGCGTTGCTAGCTGTATAATTGAATATTTGTATTTTTTTTTTCCAGCTTACAACCCATTTCAAGTCAACTTAGGTTGAGATATGCAATATCTTTTGCTTTTGTTTTTTGCATGTATATTCAATTGTGTTTAAGGGGGATCACTCAAAGTGGGAAATTGTATACATTGTTTTGTATTGTATCTTTAAAAGTAATGATGATAAGTACATAAAAGTATACATTTTCACAAAGGAAATGACACAAGGAATCCAACTAGCACGGCAGATTTCTGCCATATGGAAAAGTAGTCTCTTTTGCTCAAATAAAAGGGGTCCCACATTTAAGCAATGGGAGAAAATTGTCTTTTTTCTCTTTCAACTTCAATTATTATAAAGGGAAAGTCTTTTATTTTTTGGCTCACTCTTAATTGTCTCATGTATATATTAAACTCTACTTTCCCCGATTTTCAAGGAAATCTGATGAAAGACCTCGTCGTACAGGAGCACTAAACACCGCAAGGTATTCCCAAAATCTCACTCAATTTACTGCGAAATACACTGACATGCACCCCGTGTTATCATAAGTAGCGTGCTATAGACGGCCCTCACTTGATAATAGTCAGTCCGATTGACTTGGCTCACACGATATTTCCTAGAAATACTTTGCCAGATTCTACTCTCTAAAAAGGAATCTGATTGGTTACAAAATGCCGTCGTACAGAAAAACCATACCCTCTTCCGTACAGCCCTGCTTAGTGTGCTGTGTGGTAATGTATCCATTATGCATTGACCTCGAACGCCTCTGTACACACAGTGTGCACACACTGGAGTCGAGTATAATTTATTTAAAGAGACTTTCATAGGAAAACTTTTCCATATGAAATTAGCACTTTTTGAGAAAAGCGCCAAAATTTTTGCAGAAATCCGCCGTGCTAGTTGGATTCCTTGTCAGTGTCATTTCCTTTCTGAAAATTTATACTTTTATGTACTTATCATTATTACTTTTAAAGATACAATACAAAACAACGTCTAAAATTTCCGACTTTGAGTGATCTTGCGTGCCCCCTTAAATATGTATTTATGTTGTTTTTGAACGCACCGTTGGTTAGGCGTGTGCCACTGATATAAAAGTGTATGTTCCAATAAATAAATAAATAAATAAATAAATAAATAAATAAATAAATAAATAAATAAATAAATAAATAAATAAATAAATAAATAAATAAATAAATAAATAAATAAATAAATATGGGCAAGCAAAGCAGTGCTGTATTTCAAAAATTAGACATTGGTATGATGCTCCTGGAGCATTCTTATTCACATCATTGTATAGACAACATAAACATGCTCCAGGAGCAGATTTGATACAATTTGTTAAACCAGAGAAGATGAGAATTACTTACTTATGCCGGCAAGTAAAGCAGGGCTGTATTTCAAAAATCAGACATTGGTATGATACATCAAGCTCCTGGAGCATTCTCATTCATATTGTACAACAAGACAAACATGCTCCAGGAGCAGATTTGATATAATTTGAGGATCCCCCCCCCCCCCCCCATCCCCTGATCTACGCCTATACAAATATGCATGGGACAGCATAGTCTCGGTCCCAGCCGATTTGTGCTCCTTCGTCACTATGACAGAGGAACACAAACCGGCTGGGACCGAGACAAGGGACAGCACTATCAGTATCAAAAAGCTATGTATCGACGCTAACAATGGTGATTAGCATAGAGTCCATCCAATAAAGTACATTAATTACACTTGAACTGTCATCACAGTCTTTGATGTCACTAATTGACATTATAATTATGATCCATTTTGATATGCCAAAATGATTTTCCCTCAAATTTATCTTAAATTATATGTTGATGTAGGGTCTCATTGTGCAAAATATTTCAACAAAAATTTCAGTACATGATGTCCTTTTGAACAATATTTTAACATTACTATTAAATAAATATATAGGCCTTTATCATGTACTTTCGTAATCAATAGCAATAACATTCCTTTCTATCCAATGATACGAATAAAGGAAAGTAAAGTCTACGTGAATTTGTTTCCATCAATCAAATAATCGATTTTAATCAATTTTATTTTCATCTTTATACAAAAATACACTCCCGTTGCATAGAATACTATAGAGTGACGTCACATCATTCAGGAAGAGAACCCTGTTACTAAGCAACGTTTCCAAGCATCCCGTCTCTTACCCAGTGGCCGTTCACCTCGCCTACAGGCCTATTCGATAAACATGATAGGTGTTTTCATCTGTGACTATGGTATCCTGTACACATGCACAGCAGCACATGTATCGCTCAGTTTCATGCAATAAATTTGCGTCTATCGTGATTTCAGCAAAATGCATTTATCGAAGTAAAATAATAATTCTTTTTAAATATTATTTTACATACATGTCATTATGTGCATTATTTTATGAGTAGAGGCGTGTGCTTTTGATTAGTATAGTCCACAAAAACTACAAAAATATATTTCTCGCAAAATTTAGTTCTTTACAGGATATGCCAACCAGTCCAAGTGATTAGCATAAGAAAAGAAGTACTCCAAATCCGATCTGGTTGCTCCTTGATACAAAAAAACAATCATATCGATAAAGGCGATTAGGAGTCAGGGTTGCCATGATAGTTCCCTTTTCACATAATTGGGAGATTTTTGTTCATAAAATAATGAAGCATCTTCAAATGTCAATTCCAAAATTAAGCTTATTTTTATACTTAAATGATAAAATCCAAATATTGAGCTGTTGCACCTCCACATCTGAGCTCGTTTCGGCTACTTCGCCAAATCGGGATATTTATTAGAATGTCGTTGCGCTTTAAGGGTAAAGGTTTGCCGAATATTGCTCTTCAATATCCGGCAACTCCGTTGCTAGTATAACAATCCATACAAACACTCTCCATGACTGAGATGAGCGCCAGGTTTTGGTAGATGAACATCTAACACCGCATCAATCGGATCACATTTGGAAAGTTTTACATTTCTTTTTAGTTTTAATATTTTATTTCACCTCATCAAAGTGCAACAAAATGACGACAGTAGTTGCTACAGGTGGTGGAGGAGGTACTACAGTGGTAGTGACCAAAAATGAATCGCACAATGCCTGCCGAGCTGCAATTCCTGCTATGCACATCGGAATGGCGGTTTTCTGTCTCATCGTTAACATTTTCATGCCAGGAATCGGTAAGTATTCTTCTTTTATTGCATTAATTCATTTTATTTCATTATTTGGTCAAGTTATTAAGTCAATTTTCTGTATTAAAAACGTGATAATGTTAAAGTTTCAAATGAGGAAAAATAACGAGTGAGAACATTACTGAGAACTTGGGAATTATTCTGAAGATATTCACTGTTATTTTAGGGATAGATGTGACCCTTTTTTGGGAGCACTGAGATCCCAGTTCTTTCTAATGTGCTGGGATTATTACCTGGAATTTGTATCTTATTTTTTGTTGTCGCCTCTGACTTTCACTCCTGCTTCCTCTGCCAAGTTTTTGCGCTACACGTTGACCACGCACGCTGCAGTGGCCGTGGCACGGCCTATTGCAGATTGGGACCATTATCGATTAATTAAAATTTTGTGAATGAAATTTTAATTCTAGCATTTTGTACCTTGTAACCTTTTCTGTACTAATATATAATTACATTTGAAAAGAACTTGCATGCAAGCTGTATTATTGTTTCGCTTTCCAAGAATGTATGAACGCGAGAATGGGTTGTTTCGCGGGGATTTAAGGTGGTACTACACCCTGATAAATTTTGTGACCAATTTTGCATTTTTCCTCAAAAAATAACTACACACTGGTTACAAAAGTTATGTATTGGGGCAAGGAATCCAATTACTTCACTGAAATTTCAGTGATTAAAGACAAGTGGTTCATTATATATGTTAAAGAATGAGGTACATTCTAGCGGTACCTCTTATCATAAAATAATGTACCACTTGTCTTGAGTCACTGAAATTTCAGTGTAGTAACTAACTTGATTCCTTGCCCCTATAATATACGTAACTTTTGTTACCAGTGTGGTAATATTTTTTTGAGAAAAAATGCAAAAATAGTCACAAATTTATCAAGGGGTGTAGTAGTAGTACCACCTTAATACGATGCTGAAGACAAGACATTTCTACATGTACTAGTATGATATTACTAAATACTATTAAAAATCTTTTCCAGCTCCAGTGACATTTCATTAATTTTCCTATAGCCTACCTTTGGATGTATCGAAATAGTATTACCAATTTTGCAATGAAAAATCGATATAACCTGGCTGATAGTGCTAGTGTTCGTGCCCCTATGGACATAGACCTAATCATACCCAGGAAAATTTCACTGGAGTTGGAACAGATAATACTAAAATTTTGGGAAAAGTGGGTGCTGGTCATGGATGAGGACACAAAAACACACCAAGGATCAATAAATGATACAAGTGGATACCTAAAAGAGCCTTAAATATACGAACAAAAGAGAGCCAAGTCCTATATACACAACTAAAATTTGGGCCTAACGAATCACGATTTTAATTGGCCTTCTTTCGTTGTTGTTTTTTTAATAGGAACGATATTCGCAGGGTTTTCCGTATTCTGCTGTGCTAACAAGGGAGCTTCAGGAGGAGAAATGGTGGCAACGTTGTGTATCAACTTTTGGGTTGGATTACTACAGATAGGAACGGTTTGGTTCTTTTTCCTAGGCTGGATCTGGTCCATTATGTGGGGCGCTGCTTTCTTAGGGATGTCCGGTAAGTTGAATCATTTACATCAGATTTTGAATCAGCGAAGCCTCGACCAGAACCTTCACTATCGCTGAAAGTGTAACATGTGTTCTCGATACATGTAGATAAAATGCACGTGTAAATTTATTTTCTCATTTAGGGCCTAAATTCCGATGACAGGTTCGAAAATAATTTGATCGAGAAATCTTTACTATTAGTACCATCCACGACGACACGACTTTACTGTGTGGATCAGTTTTCAATTGTTTCAAACAATTCTGTGTGAAGTTTAAGGTTAACGACATTTATTTTGAGACATCTGTGTCTTTAGAGCAAAGTATATGCTATTTTTAAAGAGATTAAGGTGGTACTACACCCCTTAATAAATTTGACCATTTTTGCATTTTCTCAAAAACTAATAACACACTAGTAACAAAAGTTATGTATATTATACTGGTGCAAGGAATCCAGTTACTACACTGGAATTTCAGTGACTCAAGACAAGCGGTACGTTATTTATAAAAAAGAGGTACCGCTAAAATGTACCTCATTTCTTAATAGGCTATATAATAAACGAACAACTCCTCTTGAATCACTGAAATTTCGGTGAAGTAATTTGATTCCTTGTTCCTGTATACATAACTTTTGTTAGGGACGCACCATTAGATTCTCAGGGTGGGGGTAGGAAGTTTTCAAAAAAAAAAAACTTCACCCACTACATGAGCAAAAAAAAACTTCCCCCCAACACTAAAAAAAAAAAAAAAACTTTCCCAAGCTAATTGTACAACTCCATGAAAATTAAAAAAAAAAAAACTTGTCGCCAATGACGGCGCAAAAAAAAAAACTTCGCCGCCTTTGGCGGCGAAAAAAAAAATTTCTTCCCCGACCCTAACTTCCTACCCCCTGAGTATCAAATGGTGCGTCCCTTACCAGTGTGTAGTTATTTTTTGAGAAAATGCAAAATTAGTCACAAAATTTATCAGGATGTAGTACCACCTTCACCATGCTAACAATTCGCTGACTGTCATTTGGGCAACTTTTTTCGGGCGCCATGCCCGTCGTGATCGGCATTGTTTGCTTCCGAATTTACATTGCTTTACATGGTGTCATGCTTCACTGATTCTGTCGCCATAGCTACAAGCTCTTCTTTCCTCATATCCATCGTCGGTTATAGGGAGCTGGATAAACTTCTCGATCAAGAAAATAATAACTCCCAAGACTTCATGTTGTTATCAGAGAACTATCATTGACTCTAAAAACTAGCCCTAAAACTATCAACAACTCTAACCCTAAACTGTAAAGCCCGGATGTTGAAGCAAAGCTCCTCCTACTCGCTGCCACATCAATCATTTTTGTGTTATCAATTGCCATTGGTGTAATTTGTACTGACATTACTTTTTAAAATTTTCTTTTCGCTACAGCCGATTACCACAAGTCAGAAGACGATAATATCATTGTTGTAAACTCCGCTCCTCCTCCTCAACCAGCGGCACCAATCATTGTAAATAACACCACTATGATGGGAGGCCAACAAGCACCCCCTCAGCAGTATCCACCCCCTCAACAACAGCAGCAAGGACCACCACCAGCTTATCAAGGACAAGGACAAATGCCAGGGGAAGTGCAGGAACATAAAATGTAGACAGAAATCAACATACGGCCGGGATTGTTAACTTATTTGGTGACTTTTTCGCAAACAAAACGCAAGCATATGTAAAAAGTATTTTTTAAACATATGAAAAGTGCATAAAACATTTTCAATAATTCTGGCTTGTGCAAGAATTGAATGTTTTTTGATAGATAACCAAAGATAACACTCTAACAACCAATTGAACATGCTTATAATTTTGACCGCGGCGCTGTTTTTCTACAGTGAAATGTATGGAAAAAAGTATGGCATGCCGATGAATTCTGGAACAAAATAACTCAACATTTCACGTGGAAAGATGGGATGAAGATACAGGCCTAATACTCAATATTGATCGATAATGTATCATGAACTGAACTTATTGTGGAAAATGGATATTTTTTTTCGTGAATCGTGATATGATTTGGCATCACTTGACGTTTTAGAAACTTTTTGGCGAGCGTGAATTAGGGTAAACCGGTAAACCTACCGTGCTCTAGCCCTGCCCATTTATGTATGGGGAGAACCGCTCCATGTGCTTGTGAGAAGTGTTTGTGGCCAATTTCGAAATGATTAACTCAGTTCTACATTGTATGCTCTGTCCGGCTTGAAAGGTGAAGTAATTCCACGCCTTCATAAATTTATAATTATGCTGTTTTCGGTGATGTTTTAATTAATAGATGCATATAGTAATGAGGTATTAAATGGTATTGGTATACTCATTCTAAAGCAGCGTGAAACTAAGCGTAACAGTAGATGAAACCTTGCGTCCAGCCCGGGCTTCCACGATGAAACTTGGGGCATTACTATAAGGTGGAACAAAGATTTAAAATCTATGGGTGGAATTACTTCATATTTCTAGCCGGTCAGAACAAGGTTTGAGCTCTATCGTCAAGATAGCTGGTTTGAATCCAAATCAGTACTAGTAGTAGTATGACGTCAACTTTCAAACTTTTGGATTCGTTCAAAGTGTTTATAGTCTGTTGATATTTTTCGCAGCGGCGATGTCATTTCGGGTTTGCGAAAAAGAAAAGTGTTAATCATGTTAATGTATATAATTTGTGAACTTGTGAATGGGAATTGTTAACTATATACAAATCGAAATGAAAACAACAAAAATCGCAATATCGTGTTACTGATTTTTGAAGTCGGAATTGATCTAAATTTTTATTACGATTTTTTTGTGACCCAAATTTCTGGTTATTTTTAAAAATTTGCACTTTTTACCCATTCATTTTTAACACGGCACAAAATGTTTTTATTAATCATGATCAGTTAGTGAAGATATTTTACATGTTTTTTAAACATTTAATGTACTTTTAAATTCGAGTGTACCTTGAAGACTGCATCATGGTTTACTTTTTTTTCATTTATATATTTATTTTTGAACATCTAAGTACCTGACAAGTGTCGGGCACCTGGAAGCTTAAACTTCCACCGTTTGTTAAGTTTATCGTGAAACTTACAAATTTACGTCAAACATTTAAACTCTTAGGGAACGTGATGGAAAAGGGTTCATAACAATACCTGAACTTAACTTTATGAAACCCTTAATAATACTATCATTATTTAAAGACGTGTGCTGTTGATATCATAGAACCTTAATAATTGGTTTGAGGCGTTCAATTGCCCTTTTACTTTAAGAATCTCTCGTTTTCTGAGTGAGTAAAGTGAGTTTGATATGTTGAGATAATTTAGTCTCATTATTTTAATACTTGTACATGTATATATATTGTCACCTCATGTGGTATCATTATTGTATTATATTTTGTATATCTGGAAAATAAAAAGTGATGACCACAATGAAGATGATGAATGTAAAAATAAGTGTTTGTTTTATTTTTTTTATGTGTTGAAACCCGTCACTGCCGAAAATTTCGCTAAAGACCCAACCATGTGATTAAATTCACAATTTTGATTGGTCAAACGGCTGCACGTATATAGTTTTAATTAGCTACGCGTAGCTACCTGCACGTTATGACCCTAATGGCTTGCCATACACCGGGGCCATACACGTTCAATCAAGATGCGATAGATTCTAAAATTGCGCCAAGAATTTTGACCATACATGAATGTTTTAAAACTCTTAATTATAAATGTTCGACCTTGTGTCTATTCAAATGCTTGTATTAACTTTGCTGGTAGAGGTCGCAGCAGCAGATCCAAATGATGTCTGAATGTGCAGAATAAAATTTGCATCTGTTGAAAACATAGTACATTCACTCATATCAGTTATTGTTTAGCTTTAGTGTAAAGCTACTTTTTGTGAACAGTATTTTTTAAACTTTTACGGTGCCACGGTCAAAGGCATCCGTTTTCCTTTCTAATTAAAGATTTAGTAAACTTCCAAGTTGAAGAAACAAACGTATGATCTTGTTTTTGTTCTTGAAGGTACTGTATTAAAGCAGTTGACAAGATTACAAAAATAGAGTCAAGGATTAAATCTGTTAAAATTATATTTTACTTGCAAAAAATAATAACGTATCTGGGATGTAATAAAAGGACGCATGCACTGTAAAACTCTGCTGTAAAACAGACCACCTCGATGCATAGACGGTCGTATAATGGTATGGCCCATTCTCATTGAATCTGGTCAATTGACTTATAAATCAAAATTATCTGAATCTCGATTTTGTTTTAAAGTCCGTTTAAAGGAGTATGATAAGAAACAAATCCAGTCATTTGAAGGACATAGGCCTACATAATCCAACCAATTCCAAAATACCTACTGGTTATATTAAATTTCTCATGTTATTTTATGCTATGGATTTTTAAATAATTAATAGTAGGCCTATGTCTTATTACTATAGCTCCTTACGAAAAAAAAACAAGATATAAGTTTGTAATTTGTTATAGACTCGTGTATACAACCACGGTAACGTAAATTACAAGGTAACATACGTTGACTCTAAACCAGAATTTCAAAAACGAAAGATATGAAAGATCCACGAATAACAATTCGGAACTTCATATTTTGGTGCAAACTTAGGAGGCTATTATTTTCGTCGGAAGGGGGTCCCAAATTTACAAAAAGTCGGCACCAATAATATTGCGACCCCCCTATTAAGGCAACAAAATTTTTATGACCCCCGCCACCTTTGATACACCTTGCCCCCTAAACAGGCTAAAATTGTATTGAAATCAGTCTTTTTGAATAAACACACTACCTGTGGTGACTCCCTAAATTTTGGTCATCAAAATTTATGACCCCCCCCCTATTTTTCTTTCCAAAAATTTATGACCCCCCCCCCCACCCCCGTATATTTGGGACCCCTCTTCCGAAGAAAATCACAGCTCCCTTAGTGACCTGAAGTTGAGAAGCTGATGTATTAACAATATTACGCATGTGTTCTTGTAAACGCTGCAAAATTGTCTTTGTAAACAAACCTGAGAGACAATGAACTTGATTTGTGGGTACTCATTTTTATGGGTTGCCAGCATAGCTGGGAGGACCACTTCGCAATCCGTTGTTGTCAATTTTTCGTCCCATTTTTAGTCATTTTAATGACACTTTATACTCTTTGTCGTCCCCATTTTATCCCTGAAAATTTTATGTGGGGAAAATTTCCCCACGCCGCCGCGCCACTGCTTTACCAAGACAGTGAACATGCCCAACACGAAATTTTTTAAACACCGTGGACAACATGAATTTGACCAGATTTTGTGAGATAGGGCCTTGGGTTTATATAATTTCGCCCAACCTTTACTATGTTATTTCACAATCAATAATATCTTAGGAGCTATACATACATAAAAGCTCTTGGCGTTCACAGAATTTTACATAACAAAAGTTGCTTTTTGGTTGCTAACGTAAACACTTACATCGAAATCGATTGCGGAAGCTGGTATCAAACTCATCCAAGGTTGGCACATGGCAAATTGACAGTCGCCAATAACTTGGCCTAGGGGACCAGCAATTTAGGCCTATTCGTGTAAATTTTTCTGACATGCTTCCAATTATTTTCGCAGTATATTACCGAGATCGCTTTTATTTATTTTTTATCTTAAATTTTGAATGTTGGTCCTCTTTATGTTTTGATTAAAACAATATTTGCCATATAAAACCAGAGAAGAACTCTTCTCTGATGAAACATGTAGCCCAATTCAATACTAATCAGTGAAAGAATTGCAGTCACACAATTCAAAGACTTGACACAAGTCTAAGAAGATATTAATGTTAATAATTTTGTGTTAATTGTTTGAATATTTCAATTTCTTTTTATTAATACAATTGTTAAATACATTTTTGTTTCATCTGGGGAGATCATGGAAACAACATATCCCTTGCCTAAAAACCTGCACTGTAAATTGGCCAGAACACATGGAACGCGTTCATTAATGTAACGGTTTTTTAACACATGACACGTGTTCAACTTATTTAGAGAACACTAGTGTGAACACCTGAGACGTGTTCATAAGATACAGTTGAACACATGACACGTATAATAAGCGTTCTAAAATATTTCAGAACATCAGTGTTCCAACTACATGAACACCAATGTTCAAAGGAAACAAAGCAAGACATAAGGAAATAAGAACACGTGTCAAGTGTTCAAAAGGTGTTAAATATGTGTTCTAAGTTTTGAAAATGTTGTCTTATTTTTCAAACAAATATTAATGTAACAATGTTTCCTTTTTGTGATAGTGCTAGGTAAGGAGACACTATTTAAGGCAAATTTTAGTATGGATATGCAAACATCTTTTCATAACTAATCTTGGAAACAGACAGAACACTAGTGTCAAGTGTTCTATGACTTTTACAGTGTATCTGCAGGGGCGTCGTCAGACCTTTTTCATTAGGGGGGTGTAAAAGTCAATGATTGCCGATGAGCCGTCTGTGTGCCGACATACCAAATACTAGAGCGGTTGTCACCATAGCTGAACCATCACCCTGACCATGTTGCATCAGCCGGGGGGGGGCTTTGTTTTCATTTGACACCTTGGGGATCATAGACATACCTTCTTAGCATTTCGAAATAGACCAAAATATGAATACTGACCCAGGGGCTTATGAGGAGTGTCACCCCGGTAGGGAAATAATTTTTAATATATTCTTATTTATATGGACCATTTATTTACTTTTACAGAAATTTGCGGGCATGATTTATTAGGGGCGTGGTTATTAATTGATTAATAATTAATTAGCTAAATAAGTTCAAACAGGCAATTATTGTTGTATCTCGAAAGTTGCCAAACCTATGTTAGGAGCCCTATTGTGCGACTTCTGATTATGCCTACAATTTAACCCATACATAACAGCTGAATAAAACAGTATGTTCTTTGTTAATTTCTTGGACAAGTTTTCTCTATTATTGTAGGCCTATAAATTGTGGCACTCCAATAGTTAAGTGACATGCACATGATGTGTGGTCTTAATTTTCAACATTGGCGGAATTGAGGGAAGATCCTATACAAATAAGTTCTTCGGGGGAAGATTCTTAATTCTAAAAATTTCCAGGTAACATAAGGCCAAATAAAAAAAGAAACATGTTTCACGTCCCTCCCGCTTCCTTTTTGAGGTTCCTTCAATTTCATTTTTATGTTTTGAAATTCAGTAAAACAAAAAAAAAAATATGCCTAGGAAGTAGAGATGCTTTCTATAGCCTTGCTAACATACAAGAAACACTTTTATAAGGTTTTGTGATAGGTAGAGGGAGCCTATCTCTCAGAACAAGAAATAAAAAGAGACCTCCTTTTTCCAGGCATTATTATGTACTCTAAAACAGCTCTAATTAAGGGTAGGCCTATTTGCACCGATTTTGCGATAAAATATAAAAAATAAAAAGCCCCCTCTTCCTCCTTTTTTTCAAAAACCCGGACGTGAAACATGTTTTTTATTTTACTTGGCCTAATTATTATAGGATAAATAATATAGCTGCTCCAAGACACAATCATTATCATCACCGTTTACCATGAACCACTCCCGTTTACTAAACCGCGCGCTCCCTTTTACTCCAACTAGTTCAAAGCATATTTTATGGTCCAGTGAGAAAATAATGTAGCCATTTAGTGGCAGTGAGAAATGTAGCCATTTCAACTGGCACGTTTCTACATAATGCTTTTTGTGTGTAACCATGGTAAATGTAAGCCTATGTGTCTGAGACGTTTTTCATTCTAATTTATTAAGAAGAAACATCAGTAACCATGGTAACTTCAATGATAAATCTACTAGTTGTCTTTATTCAACGGATAGTTGTCAGAGTGATCAGGTAAAATTAATATGTATTTATAATCTCTTTTGCTAGAACCCACTACTTTTATTTCATAATAATGCTTAACCCTGTTAACAAAATGGTGCCAATATTTGTTTTAATAAAGCATCTATACGGGTAGATTTTGTTTAGATAATTTGTTATTAATGTTAATGTCAAATTCAACCATTATATGTACTGCTAAGTGCTAATAACTGTAAGTTTCCTCATCTCATGCATTATGGCCACACATAATCCGGATGCAGCAGAAGCATTACAAACAATTTAAGCGATTTTATAGTGCGCTACGCACAGGCACAAAGTACGTCGATCCACAAGCCTCAGCACACTTTACACTACAGACCGGTAAGTTCGGTAAGGTTTATTATGCTTATATTTTATACATGTTCTATAACATATGATGCATGTATCATGTAATGATGTGTATTATGCTTATTTTGTATATCATTTTGATGACATTATGTAATACAGTACATGAAGTAATGACACAAGAAATTGACATCTGTCTTCAAGTTTTGCACAGTGACGTTTCTGTTCACGAACCTTGGTTACGTCAGTGCGCGGGAAAAGGTGCGGGATTGTAACTATCTGTATTGAAGCTTATTTCGGATATTTCCATTGGGGTCTGCGACAGTTATTGTCAGAAAACATGCAAAATCAGGGTTTTGGGCTCTTTTTCCACAGACTGATTGAATAATGGAATTTCAATTTTCATTTCCAGGTGTGATGGAGCAATGTTTCTTCTGGCATAAAAAGAAAATATTTCTGTAATTATAAGAATAGTAGGCCTATAATAGTTCTGTATTATTCTGGAATCGGGAAGTTCAACATTCCAGGTATAACTATAAGTCACAATAGTCTTTTGTGTTCGTTCCGTTGGATAGCTATAAATACAGGTCCAAATTTCTTTCGATTTTAGTAGCTGGCTGCATTTCATTCATACGAATCGCAAGTTCTTCATATACACGCTGGTATTATTATTTTACCCGGTTATTTTACAGGTGAGTAAATGTTGCGAAATAAATAGAGAATCCGCCAATATCATGCAATACCGTGGCATGGCGTAAGGTATAATCGATAATTCTATAAACTAGCGTGAAAGCGAGTATTTTTATTCATATTGACCTTGTACTTAATCGAAAAACATCGATATATTAACATGATTATACTGCTGAGATTTGATATTTCCCAGGTAAATAACAACTAAAAACTAGCCTGGTTTGAACATGTTGAAAGTCGCAGGCGCGATCCTATACTCGGAATCTTGCCTGCGCGGAAGTTACGCTGAATTCATAGTCTCATGCACTCGGCCATTTTCATTTAACTTTGTGATTTTTAATTTATTTTGTCGATTAGTTTTACTGTAATACTACTGAAGACCTGACAGCCAGACTGAAGTCGGATCGTGACACAATGGTAAGATTGAGTTATTTATTAATTTTACATATTGCTCACATCCTCATAATCTCATCTTCTTTGTAAATGAAGCGACATGTAATGAATCTATTCATATGATTCAATTATGGGGTCACTGGTATGAACGTTTGGACAGTATTTTTTCTGGGTCAGAGCACATCAGACATATCGAATTACATTCTGAATACGAGGCATGTCCTTCTGATATCAAATAATTTTGATTTTTTGAAATTCGTGATAATAATACACATTTTATGGCAAATGATTAAAAATTGATATTTTTGAAGTAAACTTTATAAATCTAATGATATGTTGTTTTGGGACAACTTCAGTAAGTCTTGTTTAGTAAAAATGTATATAAAAAGTCACTTATGTAAGGCGTCATTTTCAAATATGTTGGGGTGTGTAAAAATTATATCACACACATAAATCAGGTGTTATCTTCAGTCGACTAAAGCATAATACGTGTATGCTTATCATCATGTTATCTTCAGTAGATAGCATTGTCAACGCATCATGTCAAACCTTTAGTATATCATTATAATACATTAGGAGGCCGGTCGAGTGCAGATCCGTCAGTCCGGAAGGCTACACTGCGCGCAGATATTCTTCTTGAAGGACTACATATACCATAGACCAAAGAATAAAAATCCCTTTAAAAGGGAGAGCTTGGCCTTGGAATACCCAAACTGAATGAAATATATCAAAAAATAAATACAAAGAACATACTACTCTACAGGAACTCATATTGTAGTAGGCCTATACTCGGTTATATGAAACGATCTGATCCAATCAGTCCAAGTCAGCACTGCACTGGCCCTTAATTTACACCGCTGCTCCAACAGCAACTACCATCTACTAGTACCTGACATAGACTATGCATTGTTACCTTCCTACCTATAGGTCATATATACCTACCTATAAACATAGACCATAAAGTCTAGATGGTCTGTGCTATGAAATATCCGTTAAACCTATACCTACACGTATATACAATCTACTACCAACGCACAACCTAAATACCCACCTACCTATAAAACAGTAGCTATCCATTCTCCCAAACGTCAAACATGACTGACAAACACCACATATTAATCAAGAATTTTGCAGTAACATAGACCATGGAAGTAAAACACATGAATAGACTGTGGTATTACACTCTCTTATACCATGTATACTGTGATGCGAAAGTTCATCACCACCAAAATTGTTCTTGGTCAATTGTTCCATGTCCAAGGACAATATAATAATTATTAGAATTTGGTTTAATTTATCTTGGAAACGAAGCATGTTCCATGTATATGGTACACCTGTCAAAAGTCATTAAAACTCATCATCCTCCAGGTCAAAAAACAATCACAACTGAGCACTGCTTTATGAGGGAAACAAGGTTACCTGGGAGGTTGCTATTTCATCCCTGGGTTAACATGGTCAAGTCAAAGAGTTCACTGCTGAATATATAGCTAAATGAATTAAGTCATTGGGGAGTGAGGCTACTCTTTAGCCTCCTGCAAACCCACAACTTAAATTTTAAGCATTATCCTACAACATTGTTTTACTGAGGATGAAGCAAATGCATGTTAACAAGACTAGTTTCCTACTTCAGGTCAAAGGTCGAGGTCGCAAACGAATGATAATATTACTTGGCTTGTAAGCCAAGCAAAAAAGTGGTATTTCAATACAAAAAATTCCTTCAAAAGGGGATGATCGATGTGCAGACCTTGAGATTGTGTGTAGATTGGCAGCACTGTGTATAATTACATCATGCAGTTATTGTTAACTACATGTATGCACACAACACAGGGGCACTCACAATATGCAATTGAACCCTACTGGTAGTGCTGTGTTGTAGCTATATGGGATGAACTAGTTAGCATCATATATCAAAAAGTATAAAAGCTATGATTTTAGTACTTGCTCTATGTTTCAATTACTTATTCTTTTCCAAATATCTGAATCTTCAACCCGGTACAAGCTTTAATAACGGGGGAACATACATTTTTTTAAAAGAAATCCTACCATCTATCCAAACTCGCCGTGTTATTCCAATGCACATTTTGCTTCACCGGGCAGCCATTTTTTGGTCGTATTTGGAAGATTGGTGTCATAAAACCGTACAAATTTAGTACTTTCTGTCAATCAATTATGGCTTATTCTCTACATGTCAATCTTTAAATAATTGGCATAGTCCTTATAATAACGGTGGTCCGCCTTGATGAGTAAATGACAGCAAACAGCTGCATACCAGTGAAAAATACCCCAAAACTCGGTCAGTGGAGCTCCGCTCGTACATGTCAATAGCGTCATTATCGATTGGATTAGTCGTCCGTAGCGGACAATTCGGTCGCTCATTGGATCAATATTATCAGGTGGTAATAAATTTGCATTGGACAATAGATTACTATAATGGTTTAGTACTGCATATATCGGTTTAATCTTCAATAAGCGGGTTTATGGCTGGAAAGGTCACGGTGAATATGCCGTGGACGACACTGCACTATGATGTAGTAGTGATTTACCCATTCTGTAGTGATTTTCACTGTTTGCCCACGACATCTGTTTACACTCTGTATATGCTATATTACTTATAATTCTGATTATTCCACCTCTTCACATTCTATCTATTTAGGCTCATGACAACACCATGATGATGGAAAATCAATCGCCACCAACGACTTACTCCTTTGACCCCATATCCACGGCCACAATGCAAAACCTACCTAACGTTCACAAAAGCCACCGACAACTCAAAGCAGTCCTGGATGCCGGTACTAATAATGCAGCCCAAATGTGCCAATCAAATCGGGTGTCACTCAAAAGTGGAATGTCGTATGAGCAGTTTCTTGAAGGTATTATATAATAGAAAATATCATTATTTTCCAGTTCGATGAAATTAAGGTTATTTTACATGTACTGTGGGTAACACTGTGGTAACATACGCCCTTCATTTAGGTCTATAGGGTCTATTCTAGTGAAAGCCAATCTTTAATACATGAATAAAATAATAAACAACTCACAGGGTGTAACTTAAAGGGCATTTCGTGATCCACAGCCTCATCCCCCCACTTTTTACAAAAAAATGGGAGATTTTTACTCCACTGGATACCTCTGGCTACATAATGTTTATGTACCAAATATTTCTTGCAGATTAATTTGTTTAGCAAAAATATCGCCAAATTTGAATTTCGTTCTGGTGCACCAGAACGAAATTACAACACATTGTCTATGGAGCAGTGTAATACACATAAATCATGCATAACTCGCAAACGCAAAATCGGAATCAACTGAAATTTTGGAAATAAGCTTTTTCGTGGATATCTACTGAAAAATGTCATAAAAAGAGGATGCTAGGATCACGAAATCCTCCTTTAAATATTACAACAATTAAACATTTATTTGTCACAAAATTATGTTTTCCCATTGCATATCTTTATCATTGTTATCATCACGAAATGTTTGACCCGCACACATGGTACAATCACCTGAATTAAAAGTAGGTTACTCCCGCGATGTACCATGTATGCTTTGGAAATAAACTGCTCAGTTCATAAAACAGTGGGATTATGTAGTCAATAATAAATACCTCAGTTCAGAAATCCTTCTTGTTTGAGTGGTAATAAAATAATGAATTATCCAAGGTACGAAAAAGTGGATTCCCCCCGTATAGTATTGTATACCTTCCAATTTCAAGATAAACCCTATCGAATAAAACAGTAGACTAATAATTGAAATGGTAGCCATGTTGGTGGACAGGTTTTAAGTGTCAGAGGGACATGTCTCTAGTTCATTCCACAACCATTCATATTTTGTAATGCAAAGAGTATGGACGTAGTGCGAGGTTAAGGCTGTACGGATAAATGAGCGACGATGTTAGTTACCCCTTCTCTTTTCCAACAACTGTCTAAGCATCCCCTTTTCGATGTCCATTGTGCATATGCTATTACACTAAAGCATTAAACTCTGATTTGTAATAATTTGTGTACAATTTATAGATTTTCACATCTGATCTTTTCAGTCTTTGAATAAGGGTGTCTATGAAAAGATTGTCAGATTTCTGACCTACTTCTAAAATTGGCCATATGTAGGGCCTAATGCATCTTTAAATAGATCTGGCTTTTCATTGGTCGCTATCGCCCAGATCTCGGTATGGTTTATATCCTCCGGGCACGTGCCATTAACTACATCGTACACAACTAGGCCTATCTGTGGAATTTGCGCACAAGTTGTGCAGGCGCAAAAGTTAAACTCTCACTTGATGCATGGACTTACGTCTAGCCACAGATAATAGAGACTATAGAGACATTGCAATGTTCCAAACGCAGCACTTGGAACTTACGTTTTCACGTACGTTTTTACGTACGTTAATACGGTGTTAAATATTGATAGTCTCGGTTCCAAACTGGATTGTGTTCATTCGTCACGAAGGAGAACGAGTCAGCTGGAATTAAAGACTATAATATTTGATCTAATCTAATCTAGGTCGATAGAGGGCATAGTGATTGAAAAAATAACAGTACGCTGAGTCTCTGCTTAATTCAAACAGGCCGCTTTTGATTTTGACAAAAATTTTGACCTACATGCTGATTAAACTTAATTGGTTTTTTTGTGCTCCCTAAATATTATAGTTGCCCAAAAACATATATTTTGGTAGATTAAAGATCACTACATCCATATATCATGACTTTACTTTCAAAATGAGACTTTTTTCGTCCTGAAAATTGGGCGCGTTGCATTGACTTAGACTTAGAAATTATTCTACCAACTTTAATATGATTTACACGATTGCAGTAGCAGGTCTAGTAATAGCTCATAATTTTGTCAAGGTTCCGACTCCTCGCTGCACGATTCTTTCCCTCCTTTGGTCCAATGGGGTGTGCAACCTTCTTTGTCAGCTGGAGAGAAAGAGCGAAAGAGAAAAATCTTAAAGGTTCTGACATGATAAATCAACGAGGCTTAAAATAACAAGATAATAACAAAATAAGGGCGGTTCTCGAACCATCAATCTGAAGCCTTCTAGATGCCCGTCTAGATGTGTTCAAAGATATTTATACGTAGTTTCATATGACCATTATGACCATATATATAGCTTTGATTTGACATTTTTTCTCCTTCGAAAAAGGTAAGATAATATCTTTTCTTTGCCGATAGTGATAGTCATTGGACATGTTGGAAACTGCGTACCCAAATTATACGAATCGTCGGTTTACAGATGTGCAGATCAGCTGCATATGAAATTATGATGACGACCTCAAACAGGGATTAAACACCTTAAGGGGGTACTACACCCCTCAATAAATTTGTGTCTAGTTTTGCATTTTTCTCAAATACTAATAACACAGTGGTAACAAAAGTTATGTATATTATTGGGGCAAGGAATCCAATTACTACACTGGAATTTCTGTGACCAAAGACAAGTGGTTTGTTATTTATGATAAGAAATAAGGTACCGCTAAGGATGTACCTCCTTTCCTATCATATATACTGAACCGCTTGACTTGAGTTACTGTAATTTCAGTGTAGTAATTGGATTCCTTGGCCCAATAATATACATAACTGTTGTTACCAATGTACTTTTATCATTTTTGAGAAAAATGCAAAAATAGTCACAAATTTACCACAGGGGTGTAGTACCCCCTTAAAGTTGGTGTCATAATTCTGGGCAATACGTCTATAGAAACAATAACGTTTACTGAACCGTATAATATTAAGTAAAACGCATATGAACTATAGACGAATCCAATTTCACACATTCCTACACCTCAATGGCAGCCATAGCTGGGTCCCCGTTGGCTCCATCTCACCTAAAATGTGAAATGATGTGGCCTCGGAGGGGATTTTAAACTGCATTCTATCACCCGTGTTACACGTAGACAAAAGAATGATGACAGTTCACAACACAATAGAATCTAACATCGACTTTTAAGCGGCTTTAATCCACCCAATTGGGCAGTCACAACACCAGTTTGGTGCTGCGGGGACCCAGTATTGGCCGACCAAATCCTGACCATGACTTGGCTCGTTGGATTCGTCTATGTTTTGAGGCTTATAACATTTGCAACTTACATTTTGCGAGCTTTAAAGCAGATAAAAATTACACATAAACGTATTTTCTACGTTAGGGTTTAGTGTTCATAAACATTTATAGAATTTAAATGATTTGCGTAACAAGAAATAATCGTGACGATCATGATTAAATTACCTAAAGCAGCATCTAATTTGGGTAGATAATCATTCCATAGTCTACATGCTATTCCTGACGGGTCTGGTATATTCCTCATCGATGGTGACAATTCTTTGAACATTCTGCTTTCTACAGTGTATTGCGGCCATTCTAATAACTTTGCTGCGGGAGTGGAGGCTTCCTCATTTTCATTGCCAATGTTGGGATTCCTGCATGGGAAAAATCAACAAATTCTTTGAACATATTGCCGGCATATGAGAGTATTATTTTCCTTCAATGTTTCAAAATGACTTAATATTTTTATGCTTGTATAAGCTTGTATACATGGTATAGAATTCAATATGAACAAAAAAAGAAACCGGACCCCCACCGGTGAGTCACTGGTGGTGTACATACCGGTATACTTATCCACCTTTTTCGTTTTTTGTAGCAAATTTGGTATCAAATTGGAGCTAACAAGATTCTGCACACGACCTCATCAATTTAATTGACACAACAAGATCAGGTTTTGGTGTAGGACCGTACATGACCGCGGACTTTCCGATATTTGAGGGGTTTACCATTATTTAACAACTTACAAGCTCTAAGATCGATGTCGTACACCTTTATAGTCTAAATACTTTCACATGGGCTCGGTATAACATGCGCGTAAAAATGTAAAAATGAAATGCAGGACAAATGCATAGACATGATAGAGAAAGTAATTAATTTGCAAGTATCGGATTCAACTTCAAATTTAGACTAAATTTTGTATATAGCTTGAATTTACCATTAGTGACGTACCCTGTTTTTGCAAAATTTGACCAGTACATGATCAGCTTTAAAGTCATATCCACTTCCACGTCAGTAAGGATGAAGTCGTTTGGCATGAAATGAGCTCCCATGAATGTGCCGTCATCTCCATGACAAGCGCCGCTCCACGGCGTGTTGAACAAAGATTTGGAAGGATGAAAGTTGAATTCATACGCATACACAGAGCCCAGACCAGCTTCAGATGCAGCACGAAGATAAGTATCAGTTGGGCAACGGAAAGCGTAATCACTTATTACTTTAACGGTAGCGTCAAAATAATCGGGATCAGGATCGGATATCACGTGATCGTCAAAATAGACAAGTTCCATAGCAGCGCGTTGAATAGGTTCAAGTTTGACGCCGGTCATTGATAGAGCTACGTCTAAGAATGTGGCATTAACGTGCGGTTTTTCAATAACTCCGGGATAAAGCGTGAATATATACATCATTCCTTCATCCTTCGTGTGCCCAACCAAAACGTCCATATTTCCTACTGCGAATGTTTGCTTTTGGATGAGGTCTTTTGATCGTTCTGTGAAAAATTTACCATCAAAAACTGGCGAGAAGAATGTTCCACCTGTAAGCACCTGAAACATCACCAAACAAATGAATAAGCATTAGTATAGGCAGGCTTGTCTGTCATAAAAGCGAAATGGAAGAGGATTTGTATTGCTTTACTACGCACTTCAAGTATTTAAAGGCCAGTGGTCCGATCGACAGCATCATCCTCGATTTACCTCATTGTTGATGAGATTTTGGTATCATGTAAAAGATCGTATTTTCGATCCAAATCAACGTATTTCCAAAGAAATCGTGAAAACAATGGTCGCTTTGTGGTGACCACGCTAGCGAAAATATCCCATGCCCAAAGCATTGTGGGTTATGTATCTCCAGAAATTTCACTTCGATGAATGATCGGGATTATGAGTTAATACACCAACATTTCGTAAGCTTATACTAGTTATAGCATGGACGTACTAAATACTTCCATGGTTATAGCAACAGCTGATACCTGAACTACTTTCTCTGTTAATGATGCGGGACAACAATAGAATTCTCGCGTTGTAAAGCAATAATGTGTGATTTGCATAAAAAATAGATCCCTATTTAAATGTTAGTTTTCACTGATAGCTAATGATCGCATTGCCCACTTTTAATTTCGAGACAAACAAATGAGGTAAAACTTAATCAGTACTCGATCGGTGAGCTCAGAATAAAACCAGGGATACCCGGTTTTATTATAAATGTTAAATTTTACTGTAATTAAAGCACATCAGGCTTATGGCATATGTACACCAATGGCCATTACAATGGTGCAAAAAGTAGAAATTCGAAAAAACATTGAGGGCGTTGCTGTGGAGCAAATCACACATAATGGCTTTAACTTTGGCTTGCTAATTGTGCTCACATCCTAAACCAATAGGGTTACCCCCTTTAATGTCTGTTTGCATCGTCATGATCGTATAAATAAAATAGTATTGGTTCGTACATGATTACTTGTGGTGCTATAAAACTATGTTACCTTGCAAATTAGCAACTAATTACGATAATCAACTACGGTATCGATAATATTAGGAATTTTGGCGAATTTGTGGACAATGTCCCGGGGGGGGGGGGGCACTCGAATATGAAAGTGACGTACCTCACGTACCTGTACCCACCAGCGTACAAAACTAGGGATCTATCGGTGTAGAACTTTTCAGAAAAAAGGGGGTCATTCGGTGTTGGCAACTTAAATGGGGTGATTTTGTATACACGGTATAGGAGCGCCCAAAATTTCACATCATTGACAATCAAAGATAGCTTTTTACCATTATTTTACAGTACAAAATAGACAAACCTCATTTATTTTGCTCACAATGCGCGCCGAAATTTCAATTTTGAGGACTGATTATTCAAGAAAGGGGGTCATTCAGTGTAGGCTACTGAAAAAAAACCCGGGGTCACTGAGTGTAGGATTTGCCAAAACTACCGGGGTCTTTTCATGGGCACATGACGTATGTCATGTGAAAGTGCCCCCCCCCGGACAATATATTTACCAATTTGCACATTATTTCATTTTAATGAGCAATTACTGTAATTAAATTATCAGCTGAACAATGACACTGATCGTATATTTACCGTTTGATAGGCTTGAACGAGTTCGTCAGCAGTTACATCCATCAAACAATCCACAAGTTGTTTAGTGTTTTCCTCATTCATGTCATTACATCCAACGGCTTTACCCAAAGAAAATGCTCCCTTTCGGATGTTTTCGGCGTCGTCCTGCTGCGCCCATGGAGCAGCAGCATTTCCACTCTAATAATTATTTTAAAAGAAACAAATAATTAATATTAAAGGTCCGTGACCCGATCGACAGCATCATCCCCCCGATTTTTCTCATTGTTGATGAGTTTTTGGTATCATTTAATAGATTATATTTTTCTCATTACCATCCTGAAATTTGACGATCCAATTTGATGTATTTTCGGAGAAATCAAGAAACAAACAGGCTATACTGGTAACCACCTTCGACATTCTGGGTAGGAAAAATGATTCTGTGAATAAGAGCCGTATTACTCCCTGCCAATTCGCACGAACGGAAATAGGTCCGAAAAAATGAGGGCGCTATAATAATAAACGCTTAAAACTAAAATAAAGAAATACATAAGGGATGAAATAAATACAAAACAAGACCTTATCTTGTTAAGTATGATACGAGGAATATGAAAAAAATATGAGAAAAATGCCCCCCCTAATAAAATTAATTAATTAATTAATTAATTAATTAGAAATATTATAAAAAACACACTTTTTTCATTAAAACAAACCCTAAAATAAAAGATAAGTGTAAAATGTACGTGATGATAATATACAAAATGAAAAGGAAATGTATCAGGGTCAAATAAAAATAAAAAGAATGAGATATTTTGTCACAAGAATGATGGGCGTAGTGGTATGGCGAAGCACTCGACGGGAGTGTTGTTTCTGGATGCCGGACCACAATGCAATGCATGCGTACCAACGTATTGGCTTGCTAATTGTGCTAATTATTCACTTTTACGCTGAAAATGTTCTCGTTTTCTCCCATAGATGCATAAAGGGGACAATATTTGAAATTGTATGTAAGTTTGAAGACAATCCATATCCTAAACTGATAGGGTATAGAAATAATTATGTAAATACACTGACGACGATATGATGTCACATGTATCATGTGTATGATAACCAGTGCCGACATCAAACATATTATCGGGGGTTTTGGGGCCAGTGCGGGAGGGTCCGATTTATAATTAAGAAATAAAGGGTAATGCATTATCCTTTACACGCAAATAATGTGTCGAGGCAGTAAAACGTAAATAATGGGTGAGGCGCAGCCGAACCCATTATTTAAACGTTTTAATGCCGAGGACACGTTATTTGCGTGTAAAGGATAATGCTGCACCCTTTATTTCTATTCTATTAGTGCGATTTAAAGAGAAAATATCACATTTTTGCCTAAATATTTCAAGTTGTTTACCTCAAGGAGAGCCTACGCGTAGCCAAAGCGTAAGTGATAGCGAGTATTGCAGAACGCGTAACCAAGCGTGATGCTTTGCGTAGAATGCGTAACGACGCTAATATACTGCATCGCGCTTTGCTGTGCGCTGTGATGCGAGAAGAACATAAAGTTCGTTGCCCTGGCCACTTTATTGCTAATTATTGGTCTTTCACGTGACGCGTTTCAACAAATCACAGTGCGCGATTTTGAATAATGGGTCGTGGGGGTAACAGAACTCTGACTTACCTGCATGATGGCTCTGGCAAACAAGCCTTTACTGAGTGGTGATAGAGTATGCAGACTACTGCTACTTCCTCCTGCGCTAATGCCGAAGATGGTTACTCTGTCTGGGTCACCACCAAATACTGCATGATAGAGAGTAGGTAAATAAGTATCAAAAGTAAGTTAATAAGTGAAACCAACCCCAGCAATTTTTCCGGGGATCATGGGGTTAGTGCGGGAGGGGTGTGTGTTAAAATCTGATTTATTATTCTGACGAGTGAATGAGAAATGTGGAGTAAAGCCCAAAATTGGGGATTCCCTACACATCATACTGAAATTCATACACCCCACGCCAATAAATAAATATTAATTAAAATCAAATCAATCAATCAATCAATCAATCAATCAATACTAGTATATAAATAAATAAATTATAATGTGCAGGGTGGGTGTGCGTGGGGTGTGAGTGTGGGGTAATGGGGTATAAATGGGTGTGTGTGTGAGGGTGTGTATAAATCACATTATCACCTACCGGCAATGTTCTTCTGAACCCATTTCAAGGCTTGTACTTGATCAAACATTCCCAAATTTCCAGGCAACACTTCGTCGGCTGCAAAAAGGATACAAAGAAACGGTTCGAAGAACATAAATAGCTGTACATTAATACACTTATTCAACATTTTTATTACATAAGTTCGTTGGTCAAGTGACGGTTTCGACGAGATAGTATTTAGAGTTAGCACGTCCAGTATTCAGTCTTCATTTTGTTAACACGCTTTTATTTACCAGCACCGGAGAGAAAGCTCAAATGAGAACCACACCTCTCTTTTAGTCAATCCAATCTTTCAAGCCACCAGTTCGATGACATTATAATCCGAGACTAAGAGGATTGAAAGTTTCTGAAGGGGTGGTGCACGAGGCCATATCCGGGAAAGGGTTAGATAGAGCGATAATGACTCAATCGCTTGCCTGGAACAAATTTTGAAACACTTTCCACGGCACGCCGATAACAACCACGTGAGCAAAAACACCAATCAAATCAATGAACAATCTGACAAACACTAAGTGCACGGCACAAGGTAGTAACTGAAAATCGTTGGTTATTTTTGTGCGCTTTTCAGAAAGGGGTGCGTTTGAAAAGATAGCGCACTTTGAGGGTATGAGTAACCTGACAACCAAACGCAACAGACGTTTAGGATTGCTAGGTGACTTGGAGGACTCAGCTTAATGTTTTGTGTAAGAAAAGTAGTGGCAAAAGGTGCTGGATTTCCAACCGTATCCCCCCAAAGTCAAGAAATCTGCGTCACTGGATACGTCACTAACATGCGAGTCATCATTTTTCTTGGCATTGTACAAAAACAACTTTACTTATTTATTTATTTCTTATTTAACATGGGGTGACCAATCAATGCACCGGCACACAGTGTCATCGCCCCGATATCTTCATGGCAGAAATCGCCATGGTAGGTTGAATCCACCGCCACACATGGCCATTTTGTATTGCTAGGTGACTTGGAGGACTCAGCTTAATGTTTTGTGTAAGAAAAGTAGTGGTTTTATTGCTATTTTGGCTTCTCTTTATCTTCCGCTGCATGCAAGCCATTTTGAAAATTGCTAGGAAAGCTTGTTGTTAGGGGCTGTGCAATAATTATGAGTTCTGGGGTAAAATGTCCAAACGTCGTGCCAAAAACTGTTCCATAAATTTATTCTTTTGCCAAAAGGTGCTGGATTTCCAACCGTATCCCCCCAAAGTCAAGAAATCTGCGTCACTGGATACGTCACTAACATGCGAGTCTTCATTTTTCTTGGCATTGTACAAAAACAACTTTACTTATTTATTTATTTCTTATTTAACATGGGGTGACCAATCAATGCACTGGCACACAGTGTCATCGCCCCGATATCTTCATGGCAGAACTCGCCATGGTAGGTTGAATCCACCGCCACACATGGCCATTTTGTATCGACCTGTTTAATAGTTTTGAGTCGCATAAAGGGACGAAGGACATCTGACTAAGGCTACTGACAATAGCCCCGATTAGCTCGGTGACTGACCTCGCTGTGTGTCAGTCGAGCGTGGTTCGCCATAGGTCATAATGCTTTTAGACTACCTCAACGATTGGCCTGTACACTGCGCTATATAATTCGGCACATATAAATCAGAATTATTGTCAGTTTGTGACTCAAGACGCAAGCTACTGTCTCAAGACGCAAGCTAACGACTATCATATCTGTTCAAAATATATATTCAAGTGCAAGGAACCACATCTGGTTTCTTTATACGAAATCATTTACGGGAGATATTGATCATTTTCTACCCCGGTATCCAAGATTTTCTTCTCATATCAAACTCGTGCATAGCAAATTCACGTGTATCGATCCCGGGTATTTATTTTAGTATCTCTGCTGGCAAAGTAATTATTAGCCAGGCGATGTCGGTGTGTGGCACTGTTCTCTATGGTAACATTTTGAATCTAACAACTGTTAACTATGTTAAAAGTTTGAATCTAACAATACAAATGAACATTACCTGTACTTAAGAATCCAAGAGTACCCAATCTATAGTTAAAGGAAACTATGATGATGACTTCACCAAGCGCCGACATTGGATAAAAATCGAAGTCCTCCATAGTTCCAGCTCCAATCATGTAGCCCCCTCCGTGTATATGAACCATCACAGCAGCGTTAGAAGGCTATAAAATTACAGTTAGCATGCACGGTTAGGTTAGAACAAATCACAGAATTGTTATTTCAAATTCAATGCAAAATACCCGGGGGGGGGGTACCGCTTCGAATATGATACAACCAACCTCCACGTGTGACTTTAATTGTTAATGTTATTTCGAACGGGCAATTGTAATGCGTATATCTTTGAACAAGTTCATCTGGATTGTTGTGAAAATGATTTTGAAAGTTCATTATATCAAATCCATTAGTAAAAGATGGTATTTTTACTCACGTTTTCAGTGACGCTTCTATGATAATCTACCATAATTCATCAGTTTAGTAATGCGTATATTTTTAGTATAGGGTTTCCAAAATACCGATATCCTTTCATGAAAATGTGTATGGTAACTCTTTTAAGGGTTTGTGACCACTTTTAAGTGGGCAAAGGGCAAAGAAATAGAAAACTTCTGAAATGCTATTTGCACAAAAGCACCTATAGGAGCAGTAGGTCGTCTATCTTGACTAATAAAAATAAAACGATAAAAGTGCCAATCCAAAAAGAAAAATCGAAAAAGGTGGTCAGGAAGGCTGTGTACGACATGTTTCTTGTATTGCATGCACCAACCGAAAATTGTCAGTATCGACACAAAATTGGCCGATTTAGTCATTTACCATTGAGCTATTTCAAACTTCATGAACTTAGGGCCGGATTTACCATTAGACCAGATGGGTTCGCCGGGCCCAGGCCCCTAAAATTGCCTAATGCATGTTCCCCAAAACATCATGTTTTGGCCCGAAATATGGTAACATCGCAAAACTGAAATTGGACATTTTAGCGAGCACTTAATGTGTAAAAACAACGACAATTATGGCCAAAATTCGTTTCTATTAAGACCAAATCTTACTATAAATAGGGAAATGTTGTATCTATGTATCTATGTATGTATGTATCGCTATAAAGGCTCCGTCAGTTTCGATCCAAATGTCGCCAAATTCATACGGGAGATCGAGGAATATATGGGAACGTGTTTAAACTTTATTTGGTTGAAAACGGTCAAGAATTGGCTACAAAAACAGTGAAAATATGGGTAAAAACGGGTTTTTTGTTATGAAAATCGGTTGTCAGCCTACGCGTCACTGCAGCTGGCCGGCAGCGCGTCGGCGCCTCGTGCGTTATGCGCACTACGCCAATGGGCGAGTAAACGGCGCAGAGCCACGCGACTGCGAGCCAGAGACCAGTGGACATGATTATACGGAAAGAAGGAAAAATAAAGGACAAAAAGGTACATGGACGGGTCACGGGATTATGATAACGGGTGAACACGTCCGCAGACACGCTATGAGAGGACGTAATAAATACGGGAAAAAGATCTTTGTTGCACAAACAACATGAAGCGGTACTATAAAGAAAAAGAAAATTAAAATGAGGACAAAAAAGTACGAGTAATAGGCCAACGGGTTAAAGTAACTAAATGAAACGGGAACGAAACAAAGAAGGAAAGAAACTAATCAGGAAATGTAAGAAAAAAGAAGCTAAAATAATGAGAACAGAATTAAATAAAAAACATGGAAACGGGAAATCACAAGCAGCAAATAAACAAAGAAGCTAAAGGGAAATGTAAGAAAGAACATATTTAGAAAATAATGGGAACGAGGTTAAATAAATAAATAACATGGGAACGGAAATTCACAAGCTAAAGCAAAAGAAACTAAAAAAGAAAGTGTAAGAAGAGACAGGTTTAGAAAAATAAAATGTACCTTTTCAATGATTCTACCTGTTTAGTAATTATTCCTGTTATGGTGAACGCTCCCATCTAGCGGGGACCCGCTAGTTAGTAATAAAAAAGCAAATTTTTTTTTTCTCGTGGAGCGCGCAATTTCTTTGAAAAAGTAATAACCCAGTTTACCATTTTCCCTCATGGGCCATTGTATTGCAAAATTTAAACTTATTTCCTTTGTTTTTGTTTTTATTTTTCTTTGATATTTTTCGATGGGGTGCACCACCCGCACATACCCCCATTTTTGTTTGCCCCCGTACAGGCTTGCCCCCCCCCCCCCCGGGGAAAGCCTGTATGGGGCAAAATAGGTAGTGGTCAGTTATATGTATCTATATAAAAGCTGTGTAAATTAGCCCTACCACAGGGCCTTTTTTACACACTACATACTCCGAGACACCATGCTATAAACTGAAAACTGCTAAAAACCCAGTAACAGTTCACAACCCACTAACCGCTGTTTCTGTAACTCTTTTGAAAATTGTTACAAAGATTGATTTATTTATTTATGTATTTATTTATTTATTTATTTATTTATTTATTTATTTATTTATTTATTTATTTATTTATTTATTTATTTATTTATTTATCTTCATCGCTAATTATTATCGTCATAATCGTTTTGTAATTATCATCATGAAACATGCCGTGATGTGTGTATACACGTACATGTGGACGTGATTGTTCATGCATGTACGGTATGTGCTAATTTACTAAAGAGTATGTGCAAAAGACAGTTAAAAAGACCAAAATCGATGCTTGACAGATTGACTCATTTCTTGACAATGAAAGCACAAAAATACAAAATATTCTGCAACCTGAAAGGTTATAGATACATAATTGTTTCCAGTACTCTTTCATTCAAATCTGAAAAATATCATAAGCATTTTGACGCTATTGTATTTTGACGTCATGCGTGTTGCGCGCTTGCCGCCGCATAGTTTATACAACACATTTATTTGAAATAATACCATATGTGACCGTACAGCACGAATGAGCCGTAAATGTCCTCAATTGTATTCCGAGTTACAGTGTAAAATGGGCATGAAGGTCATATTCATAGGTATTTCAATTTGGTGCTACGTGTATCTCATTAAATGAGGTACACGTAGCACCAAATTGAGGTACCAATGAATACGACCTTCATGCCCATTTTACACTGTAACTCGGAATACAATTGAGGACATTTACGGCTCATTCGTGCAAGGTACGGTCACATATTAGCAGCAGCAGATTATGAATGAACCAGGATTTTCGGGAACAAAAATAAACAAAACCCTAAACACTGCACCGGTAAAATAGGACTAAACAATGTAATTCAAATTTAATTGGGGACAGCGGTTAGTGGGTTAAGCAGTTCTCGGGATATAGCGTATCTCGGAGTATAGCCCGCGCCGGGATAGCGTGTACGGAGATGGAAAAAAGGCCCTGTGGTAGGGCTAGTATAAATAGGGATTGGCCTTTTATTGCCCAATGTTGTCAATAACAACGCATTTTAGACAGTGAAAACGGTCCCTTTTCGACTTGTTTTTACATGATGAGCAATTTAAGAGCATTTGCGTTTACTTAAGATAGGCCTAGTTAATTGTATTATATTTAATACGTACCTTTGACACAGGAACATGGACATTTAATATCAGACAATCCTCATCAACCTGTTCTGCCTTTAAAAATGGAAAGACTTCAGGCATCATAGGTTGTGGGCAAATCTTGCCGTACTCCTTTGCGTTGAATTCCCCCTTCAATTCCATAGGTACAGGTGGCTTAAATCTTAATGGTCCTACAGGAGGTTCAGCGTAAGGAATACCTAAATATGCATCCACCTCAAAGTCTGTATCTTTAGCACGGAATTGAAATCGTCTTCCAGTGACCGTGAGTCCGCCATTATATAACTTTACCACAGGGTCGCTAGCGTACGTTGTAGATACTATTGCTAACAATCCTAGTACTAGCAGCAGTCCAGGCACCATATTTTCTGTTCACGCGGGTTGAATAAAGTAATTATTGGTATGATATTCTTAGCGCGTTCAAAACCTGTCGTATGTTTTGTCTGGTTCCTCGTGCACTGGCCTGTTTAATTTCGGTCAGTCGATTTCAATTTGTGTGTAATCAGTACAAATCTCACTTCCCTGGTACAAGCTAGTACACAAGTGCATGTGTGCATTTGCAAGGTAAACAAACAATCCGCCTTTTAGGGCCTTGGTGAATTTATAGTCGATCGCTGTTGTGACTCGCACGCATGCTGACCATGCTCACTGTGCAAAAACAACTTCCCTTTTCACTGAGCGTGCGCGCGATTCGCATTTCTGAAAAAGCAATCGAGTATAAATTCAACCAGTATATCCAGGAGCTTCCAGGGTACTTTTAACCTTGACCCACGACCTGATTATCGCGAGCAAGAAACACGTATGGAAATAACGGACTCACGGCGTCTATTCATCTATTGCGTCCAATTTGAGCGCTGACATATTGGAAAATGTTGCTTTAATCAATCAGCGTCCAGTTTCCGAAATTGTCAGTTGTGAAATGTACCTGACTGGGCATTAATTTAATTATATAACACATAAAGGCTTTGACATCATCGAATGGCCGCCTTGTGCTGTAAATGTGATCAGTTTATACAAGGTGTCCCAGAATGATTTATACCTTGTTTGAACAAAATATCAAAAAATATATAGTCAACAGTGTATCTAATCTTAATAAGTGCAATACAATGCTACACATGTCTGCTACTAATTCTGTGACTTTCATGGAAATAGCTTGATTCGTTTTTGCGTGACATTGCTATTACTGAAAATGGACGAAAACTGCATGTGTGTAATTTACAGTGCAAAGGCATCATAACACATGGATCCTTTATCACCATCGTCCGGCCGCACTGTGCAATATATTGGAGAAATCCTACATTCTTTTATAGGAAATACACTAAATTTGGCACAGACGTAGAGCTTACAATGCCAAATAATTCTTGATATGGGATTAAGTGAAACATTTCAATATGACATCAGATATTTAGGATGAAAAACGAACTTTTTTTGTGATTTTTACCCCAAGTTTTACCCAAAAATGTCATTATTACAGGTGATATAACTTCCTCAAGGATCCTCCGACATTCAACATTTTTACGTAATCTTCTCTAACTTCTACTAGAAACGTCCAATTTTTAAAATCTAAAAAATATGAGAAAGCTAAATATAATGTAGAACTTAAAATGCAAACAATAATGACCAATAGAAATGCCGTTCATGCCTAAAAAATCCATGTTTCCCGGTATAAATCATTCTGGGACACCCTGTATATTGTTCAAAGATCCATTCCAATCGCATATTTTTATATTTTTGGTCAAAATAAGGTCAAATGTAAAGGGAACGTACCTTTTTACCTACTTAAAAAGATTGGCAATGATCATCAGAATTTCTTCCCATAGGATTACACGTTTTCAAAAACCACTATATGGTCAACATAGTTATAAAGGATTAATAGTATTTACTTACCTTTATATATATTCGTAGCTATGGACATAAAAACGGATAAATCAATTATAATTTTGTACGTGTTGAAATAACCGTCTTGGAGAGTCTGTCAAGTAAAAAAAATCGGTACAATAATGGTTTACCCTGCGCACCCTGTATTTTAGTGTTAGGGTTAGGGTTAAGATTAGGGTTAGGGTTATATTTGTTCGCAGGGTATACATGGTATACCAGAATTATTCCAAAAAATCAAACGCGTTTACATGCAATCGCGGAAAAATCATGTGGTCGTCATCATGTCCATAGGGACCCCTGACCACTTTTGTTAAAGTGTTTATCATAATTATTACAAGAAAACAATTTTTCATCTTTAGGTATGTTATTCAGGGATGAACAGATACTTGGGTCTGGGCGCATTATCTACTACACTGACGTGATATTCAAACCAGTCACCGAATCCGGCACTGAGCCTACTAACAAAGACAAAATGACCAAAGGGAGACTCTTTCTCACCAATCACAGGATCTTGCTGCTATCAGCCGAAGAATATCAAGGTTTGATCTACTTTTCTATCATGCAGAAACGCCAAAATAAATCAATCGCGCGGGTTTCAGTCTCATCCTAAATCCCAGCCTGAAACTGGAAATCGAGCTGCTATATACCAATGTTTTTTTGTTTGATTTCATTATTCTTCCGTTGATTTCGATGAGAAAATATATATACTTACGTAAAAATAATGAAGTGTACTGTTTAGTTTGCACATAAAGTAATATAACTACATTATGCACATTATGCACATTACACGTAAAAGACACAAGATCTTAGTGTTTAACAGTTTAAGTTTAGATCACAGTGAGTTTAGATATGATGAAGCAGGCAGAAGCCGGGTCAGAAGCTACGAAAAGACAAAACAAGCATTAACACTTTACATTAACAGATTACAGACACTTGCCCTGCAAGATGAGGACGGGAAGTAATAACAAACCAGAATGGAATTGTATTCAGAGTTGAATATTTTACCAGGACCTCTACAGCAGCAGCAAGATCCGAGTAGAAGGCCCACATTTAGTCTCAACCAGTGATCCCAATATACCACCCATCAATGCAGATGAAGTAAGACCTGCCCTTAAAGGTATGAAGAAAGGAAAGGCACCAGGAGAGGATGAGATACTGACTGATGTGTTGAAGGAGGGAGGCGAAGTTGTAATTAGTAAGCTAGCCGATCTCTTCACACAGTGTATCCGAAAAGGCAGAATACCATACAATTGGAGTAATGTCAGCATCCTTCTTCATAAGAAAGGCAACCTCACAGATCTAGGAAGCTCTAGGAAACTATCGTCCAATCAGTCTTCTATCCAATGTTTATAAAGCTTGTCACCAAAATCATCACCAATAGGCTCACTGCTACGTTGGACTTCAACCAGCCCCGAGAACAAGCCGGATTTAGAACGGATAGATCACCAACATGTAGTTAACCAGATTATAGAGAAAGAAAATGAATCCCAGCAACCATTGTGTTTGGCTTTCGTAGACTATATGTGAAGGCTTTCGACAGCATTGAAACTCCAGCTATACTACAGGCACTGGTAGACCAGGGAATCGAGAGCACATATGTCAAAATAATCAATGACATATGCAGCATAGGAACAGCTACCATCCGGCTACACTCTGAGAGCAACAAATTCAACATTCACGGGGGTGTGTCGACAGGGAGATACCATGTCACCAAAACTTTTCAACGCAGCTCTTTCTAAAGCTTGCATGTGAAAAGAAAGGGATCAAGATCAACATGATCAATGGGGAGAGGACAAGCCACCTGAGATTTGCAGATGATTATTATAATCTTTGCAGAAAACCCTGATGAAATGGAGTCTATGCTGCAAGCCTCAATGGAAGCAACCAGTAACCAAGTGGAGCTGAAGATTAACATAAGCAAGACCAAAAGCATGTTCAACAGATTTGCCATCAAGAAGCAAATCTACATTCACCAAACAGCACTAGATAAAAGAATATGTGTACTTGGTCAAGTTGTCGAAATGAACTAAAACCACTTTGCCGAAGTTAGAAGAAGAGTAAGAGCAGGATATGGTGCTTTTGGAAAAATTGAATGAGGTGATGCAGAGCAATATGCCATTATGTCTTAAAAAGAAAGTCTACAACCAGTGTGTCCTCCTAGTCATGACATATGGCTCAAAAACAAAAAAGTGGTCTTGGGCTGGTCACCTAGCTCGAACATTTGGAACCGGGACCAGCATCAGCATGGTATACGTGGTATATGGTTGAACACTCGGCAATTAGCCTTTTTGAAATATCGCGGGCACAACAGGAGAGGACGTACTTTGATTTGGGTAATCTTTTGGCAGCTGAGAAGCATACACAAGATTACCCAAATCAAAGTACGCCCTCTCCTTTTGTGCCCGCCATACTTCAAAAAGGCTGATGCGATCATTAACGTGAATGCTTGTCAGCTTCCATGTACCAGAGACTACATATAACCCACTGACCCAGATGTCTTTGGCAAGGAGCACTTTGAATAATATAATGTATATTTCTTGTTTACAGGTTTGTCCTTTGCGGGGTCTGAGATAGTTTTAACAAGTAAACGCCCCAGAATGTATTCCCTTAATGGGTGTTGCTCCGATGTCCTGCACTATCAATGCGTACCACTGGGGTGTATTAAAAGCGTGGAATTGAACGCGAGGCTTGGCGTCTCTACTTCAGCTAACATCATTGGACGTAGGCCTTGCTGTTGTTGCGCCTGTTGGGCATGTTGTGGGGTATGTATCAGCCCGTATACACTGCAAAAATATTTTACTCAATATTAAGTAAAAAGGTCACAATTCAACAGTTGAGTAAAAATTACTCAACATTGAGCTCATATAGGTCACAACTTAACAAATGAGTAAAAAATTACTCAACATCATAGTAAATAACTATAAACAACCATCATGGTGTCAGAGAAACATTATTGTATGAAACGTATCAAAAGATGCCATGACTGGTCAGAATAATTGCATAGAAGCGGGCACATTAAAGTTCTGATGTTGGACTTTTGTAAGGCATTTCATAAGGTCCCTAGTCGAAGATAAGCTGTTACTGCCCACAATGCAATAAGGCATGATGTAAATGCGAAGGTTGAAGCTTTGATAAGTGATCGCTGTACTTGCCAGCTGCGCATAATTTGAAAACTGGTCGGCTGCTCCACAGATCATGATCATGATGATGATTTAGCCTGCTATGCTTGAAACAAGGACATGGGTACTTCAGTATTCAAACTTGCGCAAACTGCACCTTCGACTAAAAAATGTTGCACTTTTTACGTTTTAATACATAATGAAATTTTTGTAACTCAGCAGACTATATAACGACAAAGACGTAGTTTCAATTCTCGTGCTTACATGCTATGGATATTATAATTTTGAATAATTATTGGCAAATTGTCAATTCTGAATTTAATAAAATAACACCTACATGTACTTTTTATTTCTGTTTTAGTTCGACATGTGCCTGAAATCTTGGTTTCAAACCCCCTTTCTGACGACCAATGAGAACAAAGGATTCTGACCATGGGTGCAGTCCTTCCACCATGGGGCCACAAGTACGTCGTTGAAATCCACGTCGATGTCTGCGTTCCTCTCAATTCGGTCAAAGACTTCATTGTAGAGCTGCAGCGTGTTGCTCCGGACCTGTATACCGGAGCTATGGCTAAGAAAGAATAAAGCTGAATTTATACTCGATCACCGAGCGATTGCGATGAAACGCTTTTGAAAAGCGATGTGCAATCGCCGAATTTTGCGATGCATCGCTCGTCGCTTTTGCATTTATACTTATCACGGCGATAGCGATTGCAGACGACAATTAAAATGTTCGAAATGTTACAAAATACATTTTAAAAACATCCATTTATGTCAATAATTATCGTTTTGAATTAATTCATCACCGAAAGTTAATAATCAAGAAAGATAAATTAATTAGCAAAATAATAGATCCAGTTGGTTGTATATGATTGGTTGACGCATTCACGTGTCAAGCGATATCGCTGGGAAGTTCAGATTTCTTCAACTTCCAAAAGCGACGTCGTTTTTGCCTCAGCGATTTGAATCGATTGATCGGCTTGACGCTCTGGAAATGTAAGTAAACACTGAGCATGCGTGAGAATCGCTTTTCTGCAAAAGCGATCGAGTATAAATTCAAAGTAGTTTGCTCCCATTAAAGTTTGCTGAATTTTTGAGGGTATCTTTATTTATAAAAAGTATAAAAAGTATCTTCTGAAATATGTGGTGTTTACGCAGAAAATAATGAATTCCATAGGAAGCAAATTAATTGACCTAAATCTGTATAACTATCTGCTGAATACCCTAAAATTAGTTGTATTTAGATTTGTCATTACTCAGAAGCTGACACACCACGACAATAATATTTAAAACGGAGAATATTAGTCAAGAAATTAGAATAATAAATTGTTAGTATTGATTGAAAAGAATTACAATTCAAGTACGAGAATCACCATGGTAACTTACAAAGTTCTGTTTCTACCTCTAAAACTTCGGTTCCATGGTAGCCTCACAACCTTTGCGATAAATATAGATAAATATAGCTTATTTTACAAATTATGATTCGTTTAATTGTATTTCCAAGCATTTTCCAGTAACATTGGCAACTGGAATTCCAGTCGTTTTCAGAAAGCAAACTTGTATTAACTCCGGACATTTCTATTCTTGAAAAGTTACTCCACTATAGAGGGTGTGCACTTATTTTCTGGGAAAGCCCGTTGATTGATCCCACGTTTCATAATTCAATGTCAAAGATATCCTAAAGAAAAGTAAGCGGCTATGGATAGAGCCTGTAACAGGCATACATCTGAATTTCACTGTAATGCATTGACAAAATAATGTGTCCATTGTTTTACGATTTATATGTGTACAATAGTGGTGTTTTTTAAACTGAAGTATTCATGGGTTCACGTGGAGTAACACGAATAATTTCCATCGTATTTTTTCAACCCTGTATGAATTATGTAGATGAGAATTAAGTTCATAATAGGTACATGCAGGACTAACAAAATTTTGTTAAAATGAAAACGACACGACATCTTCCCCACCCAATATTTTTGCAGTCATCAGAGGTTTCAAAACTGATAATCATTTAGCTTTTGGGCCAGAGCTAATTCAAAAATATCATTATGCCGGTTACAAAAATTAATGCCGACAAACAAGAAAAATAATTTTTACTTCAAAATCGTCTGGAAATGGCTTAGTGTCAGAGGCGTAGCCAGCATTTGTGGTCAGGGGAGGCAAAATAAAATGTCGGGGGCACAGACGATTACAGTTGCATCACTACAATACATAGAAGCATAGAGACTATGTCTTCGAGCTTCAAAAGCTTGGATTTTTCTATAAGATGTTTAGTGCTTGCGGTTAACGTGGATTGATAAACAAGTATGATTAACAGTGTGTGTTATAGGGACAAAGTCCCGGGGCAATGTCCTGCTCAAAATCCAAAGTGCATAGTCGATATTTTATTCGGGCTTTCGCGATCAAAAACTGTTAGATTCCATTTGCCAAGATAGGTTACATTCAATAAGATAATTATATCTTTTTATAACATTTACTATTGAATACTTTAATAAATGTTTGTTCCAAATTGGAACAAACATCATGCAGTATAATTTCGAGTTCAACTGAATGCGTTTATCATGATAAATAACATCTGTGGCATACCGTATATAAATACGGTATGCGATATACATACGGGCTATACAAAAATACAAGTTTATACAAAAACCTCAACAACCGTACATGTACATGTGTTATGATTGTGCAAATCATGTTAAATTTGCCGTAATTGACAGAGATACGGTACTTAAAGCGCTGATCAGAACTTTTAAAAAGGTTATAATGGAAGCAGTATATTTTGTAGGAAAAGGTCGTTGAACTTTTAGTTTTACACAAGTCAAGGTCGGTTATGCAAAGAGGTAATTGTGACGTCAGGTCTAATTTCGGCTGTACAGGGGTAGAAAAAGAATAGTTTTATGCAGGATGTTTCGTTACAAATAGTAACACATCACAATACCCATTGAGTCGCATTGAGTTCTATTCGATATGTATTACCTGGAAGAAAGCACCAATAGCTAAAGCTATTCTTATTCTTATTTCTTGCAACAAGACATATAATTAACATCAAAATCAGAGCAAGTTTGATTTTTGCCTCTTGCGGGAGCAAAATTAGGCCTATGACGTCACGTTGTTATATCTTTTCTCCCATTAGCCTTTTCAAAACATGGCGTACACAACCCTCAATATGGGCAAAACCCGGCAAATTCAAAAGACTTTACCCATTTCGTGCAGCACCATCCTATTGTGTCCGCCATACCTCTAAAAGGCTATAACTCCATGGCCGTAAATTGTAGATAGGTCAACATGGTCAAAGTATACTTTTACTGAATCCTTATTACCAGAGGATCACCAGGTTTTGAACAGAGTTTATGTAATTTTGAACTTGAATCTCTGTGTAAAGTTCAATTAATTTTCCCATTGAATGGGTGCTGCTGAAATAACTTAGATTAATCAGTACTATGAGTATTAAATTACTCTACCAAATATGACAACTTTAACATGATTTACACGATTGTAGTAGGTCACGTGTTTTACACTAAATGTCTAATAGTTCATAATATTGTCAAGGTTCCGACTCCTCGCTGCACGATTCTTTCCCTTCTTTGGTCCAATGGGATTTACACTCTTCTTTGTCAGCTGGAGAGAAACAACAAAAGAGAAACATCATGATAAATCAATGAGGCTTAAAATAACACAATAATAACAAAATATGGGCGGTTCTCGAACCACCAATCTGAAACCTTCTTGATGCCCGTCTAGATGTGTTCAAATATATTTATACGTCGTTTCAAATGACATTTGATTTGACAATACAATTTTCCTCCTTCGAAAAAGGTAAGAAAATATCTTTTCTGTGCCGACAGTGATAAGCGCTGGTCATTGAAAAAGGTCCACTGCGTACCAGTGGCGTAGCGTGGGTCATCCGATGGGGGGGGGGGGCACAAGTCCCGTGCCCCTATGACGCTACGCCACTGCTGCGTACCCAAATTATACGAATCGTCGGTTTACAGATGTGCAGATCGGCGTTGCTTAACGGAACTGAATATCAGCTGTATATGATGGTGACCTCAAACAGGGATTAAACACCTTAATGTTGGTGTCATAATTCTGGGCATCGCATCAGTAGAAACAATAGCGTTAACTGAAACGAATACGAACTTATAACATTACATGATGCCAGCTTTAAAGCAGATACAAATTACACTTGAACGTATTTTCTTCTTGTAAACGTTAGCGCTTTGTGCTCATAAACCTTTATAGAATGTAATTGATTTGCATGGCATGCAGGACAGATCATGATTAAATTACCTAAAGCAGCATCTAATTTGGGTAGATAATCATTCCATAGTCTACATGCTATTCCTGACGGGTCTGGTATATTCCTCATCGATGGTGACAATTCTTTGAACATTCTGCTTTCTACAGTGTATCGCGGCCATTCTAATAACTTTGCTGCGGGAGTGGAGGCTTCCTCATTTTCATTGCCAATGTTGGGATTCCTGCACGTGAAAAAATCAACAAATTCTTTGAACATATTGCCGGCATAATGAGATTATTATCTTCCTTCAATGTTTCAAAATGAGTTAATAATTTCATGCTTATAATAAGCTTGTATACATGGTATAAATGAACAAAAAAAGAAACTCCACCACCGGATGCTCCACAGTCACTGTTGCTGTACATACCCGGTATACTTATTCACCTTTTTCGTGTTTGGTAGCAAATTTGGTATCAAATTGGTACTAACAAGATTCTGCACACGACCTCATCAATCTAATTGTCACAACAGGTTTTTGGTGTAGGATGGGTTACATGACTGCGGACTTTCCAATATTTCAGGGGTTTACTATACTGATATTTACCAACTTACAAACTCTAAGATCGATGTCGTACACCTTTATAGTCTAAATACTTTCACATGGGCTCGGCACAACATGCGCGTAAAAATGTAAAAATGAAATGCATGACATCACAGTACCACTCTGGACCCAACAAATGCACAGAGAAAGTAATTAATTTGCAAGTATCGGATTCAACTTCAAATTTAAACTAAATTTTGTATATAGCTTGAATTTACCATTAGTGACGTACCCTGTTTTTGCAAAATTTGACCAGTACATGATCAGCTTTAAAGTCATATCCACTTCCACGTCAGTAAGGATGAAGTCGTTTGGCATGAAATGGGCTCCCATGAATGTTTCGTCATCACCATGACAAGCGCCGCTCCACGGCGCGTTGAACATAGATTTGGAAGGATGATAGTTAAATTCATACGCATATACAGAGCCGAGACCAGCTTCAGATGCAGCACGAAGATACGTATCAGTTGGGCAACGGAAACCGTAATCACTTAATAGTTTAACGGTAGCGTCGAAATAATCGGGATCAGGATCGGATATCACGTGATCGTCAAAATAGACCAGTTCCGTAGCAGCGCGTTGAATAGGTTCAAGTTTGACACCGCTCATTGATAGAGCTACGTCAAAGAATGTGGCATTAACGTGCGGTTTTTCAATAACTCCGGGATAAAGCGTGAATATATACATCATTCCTTCATCCTTCGTGTGCCCAACCAGAACGTCCATGTTTCCTACTGCGAATGATCGCTTTTGGATGAGGTCTTTTGATCGTTCTGTGAAAAATTTACCATCAAAAACTGGCGAGAAGAATGTTCCACCTGCAAGCACCTGAAACATCACCAAACAAATGAATAAGCATAAGTATAAGCAGGCTTGTCTGTCATAAAAGCGAAATGGAAGAGGATTTGTATTGCTTTACTACGCACTTCAAGTATTTACAGGCCAGTGGTCCGATTGACAGCATCATCCTCCATTTACCTCATTGTTGATGAGATTTTGGTATCATGTAAAAGATCGTATTATCGATCCAAATCAACGTATTTCCAAAGAAATCGTGAAAACAATCGGCTTTGTGGTTACCACGCTAGCGAAAATATCCCAAAGCATTGTGGGTTATGTATCTCCAGAAATTTCACTTCGATGAATGATCGGGATCATGAGTTAATACACGAACATTTCGTAAGCTTATACTAGTTATAGCATGGACGTACTAAATTCTTCCATGGTCACCCCCTTTAATGTGTGTTAGCATCGTCATGATCGTATAAATAAAATAGTATTGGTTCGTACAGGATTACGTGTGGTGCTATAAAACTATGTTAACTTGCAAATTAGCAACTTATTACGATAAGCAACTACGATATCGATAATATTAGGAATTTTGGCGAATTTGTGGACTATGTCCGGGGGGGGGGGGAGGGCACTCGAATATGAAAGTGACGTACCTCACGTACCTGTGCCCACCAGCGTACTAAACTAGGGATCTATCGGTGTAGAACCTTTCAGAAAAAGGGGGTCATTCGGTGTTGGCAACTTAAATGGGGTGATTTTGTATAGGAGCGCCCAAAATTTCACATCATTGACAATCAAAGATAGCTTTTTACCATTATTTTACAGTACAAAATAGACAAACCTCATTTATTTTGCTCACAATGCGCGCCGAAACTTCAATTTTGAGGACTGATTATTCAAGAAAGGGGGTCATTCAGTGTAGGCTACTGAAAAAAACCCCGGGGTCACTGGGTGTAGGATTTGCCCAAAAATACCGGGGTCTTTTCATGGGCACATGACGTATGACAATATAATTATATGAAAGTGCCCCCCAGGACAATATATTTACCAATTTGCACATTATTTTATTTTAATGAGCAATTACTGTAATTAAATTATGAGCTGAACAATGACACTGATCGTATTTTACCGTTTGATAAGCTTGAACGAGTTCGTCAGCAGTTGCATCCATCAAACAATCCACAAGTTGTTTAGTGTTTTCCTCATTCATGTCATTACATCCAACGGCTTTACCCAAAGAAAATGCTCCCTTTCGGATGTTTTCGGCGTCGTCCTGCTGCGCCCATGGAGCAGCAGCATTTCCACTCTAATAATTATTTTAAAAGAAACAAATAATGAAATAATTAATATTAATAGAAATAATTATGTAAATACACTGACGACGATATGATGTCACATGTATGATAACCAGTGCCGACATCAAACATATTATCGGGGGGTTTTGGGGCCAGTGCGGGGAGGGTCCGATTTATAATTCTGGGTAATGGGGATCAAAGCCCAAACTCTGACTTACCTGCATGATGGCTCTGGCAAACAAGCCTTTACTGAGTGGTGATAGAGTATGCAGACTACTGCTACTTCCTCCTGCGCTAATGCCGAAGATGGTTACTCTGTCTGGGTCACCACCAAATACTGCATGATAGAGAGTAGGTAAATAAGTATCAAAAGCAAGTTTATAAGTGAAACCAACCCCAGCAATTTTTCCGGGGATCTTGGGGTTAGTGCGGGAGGGGTGTGTGTTAAAATCTGATTTATTATCCTGACGAGTGAATGAGAAATGTGGAGTAAAGCCCAAAATTGGGGATTCCCTACACATCATACTGAAATTAATACACCCCACGCCAATAAATAAATATTAATTGAAATCAAATCAATTAATCAATACTAGTAAATAAATAAATAAATTATAATGTGCAGGGTGGGGGTGCGTGGGGTGTGAGTGTGGGGTAATGGGGGTATAAATGTGGGGGTGTGTGGGGGTGTGTGTGAAGGTGTGTATAATCACATTATCACCTACCGGCAATGTTCTTCTGAACCCATTTCAAGGCTTCTACTTGATCAAACATCCCCAAATTTCCAGGCAACACTTCGTCGGCTGCAAAAAGGATACAAACAAACGGTTCGAAGAATATAAATAGCTGTACATTAATACACTTATTCAACATTTTTATTACATAAGTTCGTTGGTCACGTGACGGCTTTCGGCGAGAGAGTTTTTGGAGTTAGCACGTCCAGTATTCAGTCTTCATTTTGTTAAAACGCTTTTATTTACCAGCACCGGAGAGAAAGCTCAAATGAGAACCACACCTCTCTTAGTCAATCCAATCTTTCAAGCCACCAGTTCGATGACATTATAATCCAAGACAAAGAGGATTGAAAGTTTCTTAAGGATGGTGCACGAAGTCATATCCGGGAATGGGTTAGGTAGAGCGACAACGACTCAATCGCTTGCTGGAACAAATTTTGAAACACTTTCCACGCCACGCCGATTACAACCACGTGAGCAAAAACACCAATCAAATCAATGAACAATCTGACAAACACTAAGTGCACGGCACAAGGTAGTAACTGAAAATCGTTGGTTATATTTGTGTGCTTTTCAGAAAGGGGTGCGTTTGAAAAGATAGCGCACTTTGAGGGTATGAGTAACCTGGCAACCAAACGCAACAGACGTTTAGGATTGCTAGGTGACTTGGAGGACTCAGCTTAATGTTTTGTGTAAGAAAAGTAGTGGTTTTATTGCTATTTTGGCTTCTCTTTATCTTCTGAATGCAAGCGATTTTGAAAATTGCTAGGAAAGCTTGTTATTAGGGGCTGTGCAATAATTATGAGTTCTGGGATAAAATGTCCAAACGTCGTGCCAAAAACTGTCCCATAAACTTATTCTTTCGCTAAAAGGTGCTGGATTCACAAATTCTAGGATTTTTTTCCAACCATATATCCCCCAAAGTCAAAAAGAAATCTACGTCACTGGATACGTCACTAAAATGCGTTCATTTTTCTTTGCATTGTACAAAAACAACTATGTTAACAGTTTGAATCTAACAATACAAATGAACATTACCTGTACTTAAGAATCCAAGAGTACCCAATCTATAGTTAAAGGAAACTATGATGACTTCACCAAGCGCCGACATTGGATAAAAATCGAAGTCCTCCATAGTTCCAGCTCCAATCATGTAGCCCCCTCCGTGTATATGAACCATCACAGCAGCGTTAGAAGGCTATAAAATTACAGTTAGCACGGTTAGGTTAGAACAAATCACAGAATTGTTATTTCAAATTCAATGCAAAATATCCGGGGGTGGGGTACCGCTTCGAATATGATACAACCAAGACCACGTGTGACTTTAATTGTTAATGTTATGTCGAACATGCAATTGTAATGCGTATATCTTTGAATAAGTTCATTTGGAATGTTGTGAAAATGATTTTGAAAGTTCATTATATCAAATCCATTAGTAAAAGATGGTATTTTTACTCACGTTTTCAGTGACGTTTCTATGATAATCTACCATCTTCATCAGTTTAGTGTATGGTAACTCTTTTAAGGGTTTGTGACCACTTTTAGTGGGCAATGGGCAAAGAAATAGAAAGATTCTGAAATGCTATTTGCACAAAAGCACCTATAGGAGCAGTAGGTCTATCTTGACTAATAAAAATAAAACGATAAAAGGGCCAATCCAAAAAGAAAAATCGAAAAAGGTGGTCAAGAAGGCTGTGTACGACATGTTTCTTGTATTGCATGCCCCAACCGAAAATTGTCAATATCGACACAAAATTGGCCGATTTAGTCATTTACCATTTAGCTATTTCAAACTTAGGGCCGGATTTACCATTAGACCAGATGGGTCCGGGCCCAGGCCCCTAAAATTGCCTAATGTATGTTCCCCAAAACATCATGTTTTGGCCCGAAATATGGTAACATCGCAAAACTGAAATTGGACATTTTAGCAAGGGTAACCCAGCAAACACAAAACGTTTTCGACATCATTCGCAAAGGTTATAAAAGGTTGTCAGAAAACGTTTAAATGTCGGGTTATATAAAGGGTATATTAAGAGTTTAAAACGTTTTCATAACCTTAAAAAACATTTTTTAATCATCTACTGCTCAGCAAACAAAAATGTTTTACAGAAAACGTTTAAATGTCGGGTTATATAAAGGGTATAAAAACGTTTTAATAACATTCCAAAAACATTCTTGAAAACTTGATACAAAACATTCTAAACAGAATGTTATTTTAGTTGAAAAATATTTTGCGAAAAATGTTTGCCCAAAATATTTTCAATAACGTTTTAAAAACGTTTTCATGACCTTTATATAACCCGACATTTAAATGTTATTAAAAGGTTTTGAAAAAACATTTTAAGAACATTTCTGTGTTTGCTGGGTTCAAACATTTTGACATAATGTTATTTAAGTATTGACACAATATTTGGCAAAAATGTTTGTAAAAATAGTTTACAATAACATTTTTTGAAAACATTAAAAAATATTGTTGTAGTGTGTTTTCATACAAAACGTTTTAAAACGTTATAATGACCTTTATATAACCCGACATTTTAATGTTATTAAAACGTTTTTACCTAAACCAAAAGCCAAAATATAACTTATTTAAAACGTTTTAAAAACGTTTTTGTGTTTGCTGGGAAGCGAGCACTTAATGTGTAAAAACAACGACAATTATGGCCAAAATTCATTTCTATTAAGACCAAATTAGTAATAAGAAAGCAAATTTTTTCTCGTGGAGCGCGCAATTTCTTTGAAAAAGTAATACAGTTTACCATTTTCCCTCATGGCCCCATGGGCCATTGTATTGCAAAATTTAAACTTATTTCCTTTGTTTTTGTTTTTCTTTTTCTTTGATATTTTTCGATGGGGTGCATCGCACCACCCGCACATACCCCCATTTTTGTTTGCCCCGTACAGGCTTTCCCAAAAAACCCCCGGAAAAATCACCGCTACACTATGCCACTGCACAAAATAGGTAGTGGTCAATTATATGTATCTATATAAAAGCTGTATAAATTAGCCCTACATACTCCGAGACACCATGCTATTAACTGTGAATTGCTAAAAACCCACCAACAGCTCACAACCCACTAACCGCTGTTTCTGTAACTCTTTTGAAAATTGTTACAAAAATTTATTTATTTATTTATTTATTTATTTATTTATTTATTTATTTATTTATTTATTTATTTATTTATTTATTTATTTATTTATCTATTTATTTATCTTCATCGCTAATTATTATCGTCATAATCGTTTTGTAATCATCATCATGAAACATGCTGTGATGTGCGTACACATGTACATGTGGACGTGCTTGTTCATGAATGTACATGTACGGTATGTGCTAAAGAGTATGTGCAAAAGACAGTTAAAAAGACCAAAATCGATGCTTGACAGATTGACTCATTTCTTGACAATGAAAGCATAAAAATACAAAATATTCTGCAACCTGAAAGGCTATAGATACATTGTTGTTTCCAGTACTCTTTCATTCAAGTCTGAAAAATATCATAAGCATTTTGACGCTATTGTATTTTGACGTCATGCGTGTTGCGCGCTTGCAGCCGCATAGTTTATACAACAAATTTATTTGAAATAATACCATATTAGCAGCAGCAGATTATGAATGAACCAGGATTCTCGGGAACAAAAATAAACAAAACCCTAAACACTGCACCGGTAAAATAGGACTAAACCATGTAATTTAAATTTAATTGGGGACAGCGGTTAGTGGGTTAAGCAGATCTCGGGGTGTGGTAGGGCTAGTATAAATAGGGATTGGCATTTTATTGCCCAATGTTGTCAATAACAACGCATTTAAGAGCATTTGCGTTTACTAAAGATAGGCCTAGTTAATTATATTTAATACGTACCTTTGACACAGGAACATGGACATTTAATATCAGACAATCCTCATCAACCTGTTCTGCCTTTAAAAATGGAAAGACTTCAGGCATCATAGGTTGTGGGCAAATCTTGCCGTACTCCTTAGCGTTGAATTCCCCCTTCAATTCCATAGGTACAGGTGGCTGAAATCTTAATGGTCCTACAGGAGGTTCGGCGTATGGAATACCTAAATATGCATCCACCTCAAAGTCTGTATCTTTAGCACGGAATTGAAATCGTCTTCCAGTGACCGCGAGTCCGCCATTATATAGCTTTACCACAGGGTCGCTAGCGTACGTTATAGATACTATTGCTAGCAATCCCGGTACTAGCAGCAGTTCAGGCACCATATTTTCTGTTCACGCGGGTTGAATAAAGTAATTATTGGTATGATATTCTCAGCGCGTTAAAAAGCTGTCGTATGTTTTGTTTGGTTCCTTGTGCACTGGCCTGTTTAATTTCGGTCAGTCTATTTCAATTTGTGTGTAATCAGTACACAACTAACAAGTGCTGTGCATGTGTGTCATGAGCATTGCAAACCTGAAAGGTAAAAAAAAACAGCCCGCCTTTGAGCCTTGGTGAATTTATAGTAGATCGCTGTTGTAGCTTGCACGCATACTGACCATGACCATGCTCATTGTGGAAAAACAACTTCCGCGATTCGCATTTCTGAAAAAGCAATCGAGTATAAATTCAACCAGTATACAGTCAGCTACCTGCACAACCGATTCTTTTGTTCTGCAAGGCTCACTCAGTCATTTAATGAGGCAATACAAACGATCGAAATTGGTGTTGAAATGAGCAAAATTTTGAGTTACACCTTTTCAGTGCAATAATTTTCATTTTTTCAGTAAATGGCTGGAAAAACTATAATGCTTGATACTGATTTTTTTTAAATCCTGGTGTTAAACTTAGGCCTGAAATTCAGTCATTTAGTGTAAGATATTCGATTTTTATAGGCTTCAGCTCGGCCCGCGAGCTTTTTCTTGGATCAACCTTTTAGCTTTTCAAAGTAATATAGTTCGCTAATGAAGGATTTTCCCCAACTTTCTAAAGCACATCACCGTGAGCTATATATCATAGTTTTGTCAGAATTTCCGTTTTGATTTCACCATCTTTCACTGTCGGCTGAAAAAATTTCTAAATCAACACGTGAAATCTAAAGGCTAGTGGTCCTGTGTCATAAACTGGGGTACCTTTGTGTTACATGTCACAAATTGTTGAAAATCAGAGGTGGTATTGTATAAAGTGCTGTAACATTTTTTCCATAAATCTGACAATAGCAAAAGTATATATTTTCGGATAGCTTATAATATAGGGATAATAACTTTTTGAGTTTCAAGTTGATATACAGGGTTGCCCTAAATATATACAGGGTGAAACAAAAAGAAAGTGCTTGAAAACTTGTCCGTGTAATGTACCTATTTATTTTTCACTGAAATGATTTTAGCAATAATTGTGATATATTTGAATAGTATAATGACGAAGCTTTCACAAAATATACAGTTTGTTTAAGTTTTACGTAAAGTTAAAATATACAGGGTGTGCCAAATACCTGTACAAAATTTATATACAATATTTAGATTACTGTTTATGTACACATTATTTGGCCAAGTATTAACAAATGAATACCCAAATATACCCCAGAATGACTTGAATGTTGCAGATTACAGTAAAAATGTTAAATTATGCCATACAAAAAGTATATAGTGTGTCATTAAAAAACATAATTTCTATGTAAAATTATACAGGGTGTGATTTAACGAGTCAATCAAAGTCGCTATCCTGGTACCATAATATTGCACCCAATTTGTTGCTAGTTGGAAAGAATTTCAAACAAATTCATGTACAGACCTATGAGTTCTTTGAGTAGAACAAAAAGTCAATTATTAACCTTTTTGGTAATTTTTGATGAAAACAGCAATGTAACTGTGTGGGGTTGGCGTGCCGATATTATGACAATAAATGACAAAAGTCTCGTTTCGCTTAACGGAGATTCCCTTACAGATTCCCTCTTAAAACATCAATTTCACGTAGTGTGATAACATTTCAGGTGGATTGGAAGTAATTATGCGTCATTATGTATCTGCAACAACCAGAACGGCAGATAATTAAAGTTTTCAAAGTCATACATCTGACGCCGGTGGGACAAAGCATAATATTACTCAAGGCGATAATTGCCAAAAAATCGTATGAAAGACGCAAACACCTTTTGATTGAAAATGGCACGGATTGTTACCATTTTCTGCTTGGTTTGTGATATGAAAATAACAATGTAATGGAATGTTGTTGACGTTAATGCAGTATTATGACAATAAATCAAGGGTGACAAAGGTCTCGCTTCCCCCGTAAACAATTGAACAATACAATGGAATATTGTGAACGTCAGGGCATTATTATGACAGTAAATCAAAATAATGACGACAAAAGGTTCATTTGAGACATTGCGACAATGAAACATTGCAAAACTGGTTAGGTTAGGGTTTAAGACGCGGTATAGCTAAGTTTATAAGCATATTCAGCAGTTGGCCTAATTAAAGATACGGACGATAGACATTGACCAGTGAACTACATTCATTGTGCTTGTAAAGTACAATCCACCTCAAACAACATTTATTTTCATTATAGACTTTTTTATAGTCTATATTTTTTCATTTCAGCTTAATTTAGCAGTTGTCATGGTTGTGTGTAAATTACTATTACTATTAGATACGTTGTAATAAAACATGATTTTAAATATTTGTATATTAATTTTCTCTGAGGGCTTGCAGCAAAATTGATATTTTATTTTCCTTGGTATGGGTTTGTGGCTAGTAGTCAGGTAATGATGAAGGCGATGATGATGATGATGATAATGATGACGATGATGATGATGATGATGATGATGATGATGATGATGATGATGATGTTAATTAATACACAAACGACAAAGAGGAACAAACATGCCTTGCATGTAATTCTATTTTAACATGGAAAAATTTGACCTCTTATCTTCTCGCAAACTAAGATTATGCATATTTTATCTCTTCAATAAACATTGTAAAAGTCGATTTGGCCTTGGCACGTGGGCCTCATCCTCTATAACAGCAGGTTTACTTTCTTGTTGAATGGAGGCCTCGAGGTCACTGAACTGTGTATTTGGAGATGATGGCTCATAGCACACGTGTGCTTGCAATCCCCTCCCCCCCTCCCCAAAGCAATGTTGGAGCCAATACTAGACCAATTGTCCGTTCCTGTCTCACTATCAAAACAACATTGACTGGGTGGGTGCGGAGGGGGTTGAAAATTTATTACTAAATTAAATCCTTCATCACTGCCATCATCGTCACCATCACGACTCATCATCATCATCATCATCATCATCATCATCATCATCATCATCATCATCAACAACAACAACAACAACAACAACAACATCACCATCACCATCATCATCATCATAATCATCATCATCAACATCAACAACAACAACAACATCACCACCATCATCATCATCAACAACAACAACAACAACAACACCATCATCATAATCATCATCATCATCTACACCATCATCATCATCACCATCATCATCATCATCATCATCATCGTCGTCGTCATCATCATCATTTACACTATAGCCACACAAATAGAAATCTTACATTAACTGCAAGTCATCAGAAAAGAAAATATTTAAAACAAATTATTGTTTTATTACTGCGCGCACAGTTTGCAACAACAACATCAACTGCCAGATTGTGCTCAATTGAAAAAAAATAGATTTTTAAAGTCTAATATGAAAAAAAAATTTTGTTTATAAATAAAATAAGTATGATTTAATATAGGCATGCGCCAAGTAGGTTTTCTGCTATAAATATGAAAACATACTTGTTAGGGAAATGGTGTGTGTATCGTCCTTTCGATAAGTATGATATCATACTTAGTGCTTGGGGCAGGTTAGGCACTTAACTCTATATGAAAGCTCACATACGCGTACATCCCCTACAGATATATGCACACTGAACGAATCCTCCTTAGTATGATGATGATGATGATGATGATGATCATCATCATCATCATCAGCTTCAGCATCATCAAGACCTAATAATTATATTTATTTCCTTATTAAACATATTTATAACTCGCGTATACCATTAGCCTTTTATACAAGGTCAGATCACCTACAAAAACATTTTAAAACTAATTAATAACATAAAACAATAAAATAAATTATCCTTTTGCTCATCTGAAATAATAATAAAAGTTTATTTTCATTATAAAAAATCTTACCCTAGACCTATCGAAGAAAAAAAAAAAAATAAATAAATGCTGCTATCAGGAATTGAACCCGCGATCTCGTATTGACAGCGTCTGATGCTAACCACTAAGCTACCGAGGAAGACATGTAATTCAATGGAAACAATACACACGATAACAGTTATTGTTTATCGATCTTCCACGATTCACCACAGCCCCTATTGAGTGTGACGATCTGCCATGAAAACTGTATAAAGTCTTGATTGGTATACTCTTTATTCATACCCCGTGGATGACCGTGGAAGACCGCTTCAAATGGTTCAATATATACATTTAGCTCAATATAATAATAGGAGACCGTGGTAAATTACAGTATTTATCATAAGGGCTATCTCAAATCTTTGTTTTAATTTCTTATTATGATAGAAGCCGAGTTTCATACGTATGTATACGTATTTTGTAATCGGTTTCGTAACGTGTGTTGTGGTCTTGTGGTTTTGAACAGGTCTTTATATCGGTTGGGACGTAGTTCGAAGCTCGAAGAGAGTTTTGTGCATTTTTTTTTGTGTGCGGGTTTCCTGGTTTCTTACCCTGAACAATTTATTCCAGGCAAAAGTAAAAATTACAGCAAGTTTTTCATTTTTTTTTCAAACCAGTAATTAGTATGAACTTTCGTCTACTGAAGATAGCAATATTAATGTGTTTAGTCAATGATGTCTTCTGCTATAAGTATGAACTTATACTTACTCGGGCATGGTGATAAATATGAAACCATACTTAATATTAAGCTAGCTTAGTATGTGCAATCATCTGACTTCAGATATGCAAAATAATAAATAAAATAAGTATGATTTAATATAGGCATGCGCCAAGTAGGTTTTCTGCTATAAATATGAAAACATACTTGTTAGGGAAATGGTGTGTGTATCGTCCTTTCGATAAGTATGATATCATACTTAGTGCTTGGGGCAGGTTAGGGCACTTAACTCTATATGAAAGCTCACATACGCGTACATCCCCTACAGATATATGCACACTGAACGAATCCTCCCTTAGTATGATGATGATGATGATGATGATCATCATCATCATCATCATCAGCTTCAGCATCATCAAGACCTAATAATTATATTTATTTCCTTATTAAACATATTTATAACTCGCGTATACCATTAGCCTTTTATACAAGGTCAGATCACCTACAAAAACATTTTAAAACTAATTAATAACATAAAACAATAAAATAAATTATCCTTTTTGCTCATCTGAAATAATAATAAAAGTTTATTTTCATTATAAAAAAATCTTACCCTAGACCTATCGAAGAAAAAAATATAAAATAAATAAATGCTGCTATCAGGAATTGAACCCGCGATCTCGTATTGACAGCGTCTGATGCTAACCACTAAGCTACCGAGGAAGACATGTAATTCAATGGAAACAATACACACGATAACAGTTATTGTTTATCGATCTTCCACGATTCACCACAGCCCCTATTGAGTGTAACGATCTGCCATGAAAACTGTATAAAGTCTTGATTGGTATACTCTTTATTCATACCCCGTGGATGACCGTGGAAGACCGCTTCAAATGGTTCAATATATACATTTAGCTCAATATAATAATAGGAGACCGTGGTAAATTACAGTATTTATCATAAGGGCTATCTCAAATCTTTGTTTTAATTTCTTATTATGATAGAAGCCCGAGTTTCATACGTATGTATACGTATTTTGTAATCGTTTTCGTAACGTGTGTTGTGGTCTTGTGGTTTAGAACAGGTCTTTATATCGGTAGGGCTGTAGTTCGAATCTCGAAGAGAGTTTTGTGCATTTTTTTTTGTGTGTGGGTTTCCTGGTTTCTTACCCCTGAACAATTTATTCCAGGCAAAAGTAAAAAATTACAGCAAGTTTTTCATTTTTTTTTCAAACCAGTAATTAGTATGAACTTTCGTCTACTGAAGATAGCAATATTAATGTGTTTAGTCAATGATGTCTTCTGCTATAAGTATGAACTTATACTTACTCGGGCATGGTGATAAATATGAAACCATACTTAATATTAAGCTAGCTTAGTATGTGCAATCATCTGACTTCAGATATGCAAAATAATAATAACAACATTTATTTTCATTATAGACTTTTTATAGTCTATATTTTTTCATTTCAGCTTAATTTAGCAGTTGTCATGGTTGTGTGTAAATTACTATTACTATTAGATACGTTGTAATAAAACATGATTTTAAATATTTGTATATTAATTTTCTCTGAGGGCTTGCAGCAAAATTGATATTTTATTTTCCTTGGTATGGGTTTGTGGCTAGTAGTCAGGTAATGATGAAGGCGATGATGATGATGATGATATGATGATGATGATGACGACGACGACGACGACGACGATGATGATGATAATGATGACGATGATGATGATGATGATGATGATGATGATGATGATGATGATGATGTTAATTAATACACAAACGACAAGAGGAACAAACATGCCTTGCATGTAATTCTATTTTTAACATGGAAAAATTTGACCTCTTATCTTCTCGCAAACTAAGATTATGCATATTTTATCTCTTCAATAAACATTGTAAAAGTCGATTTGGCCTTGGCACGTGGGCCTCATCCTCTATAACAGCAGGTTTACTTTCTTGTTGAATGGAGGCCTCGAGGTCACTGAACTGTGTATTTGGAGATGATGGCTCATAGCACACGTGTGTGCTTGCAATCCCCCCCCCCCGCCCCCAAAGCAATGTTGGAGCCAATACTAGACCAATTGTCCGTTCCTGTCTCAGTATCAAAACAACATTGACTGGGTGGGTGCGGAGGGGGTTGAAAATTTATTACTAAATTAAATCCTTCATCACTGCCATCATCGTCACCATCACGACTCATCATCATCATCATCATCATCATCATCATCATCATCATCATCATCATCATCAACAACAACAACAACAACAACAACATCACCATCACCATCATCATCATCATAATCATCATCATCAACATCAACAACAACAACAACATCACCACCATCATCATCATCAACAACAACAACAACAACAACACCATCATCATAATCATCATCATCATCTACACCATCATCATCATCACCATCATCATCATCATCATCATCATCGTCGTCGTCATCATCATCATTTACACTATAGCCACACAAATAGAAATCTTACATTAACTGCAAGTCATCAGAAAAAGAAAATATTTAAAACAAATTATTGTTTTATTACTGCGCGCACAGTTTGCAACAACAACATCAACTGCCAGATTGTGCTCAATTGAAAAAAAAAATAGATTTTTTAAAGTCTAATATGAAAAAAAATTTTGTTTATAAATAAAATAAGTATGATTTAATATAGGCATGCGCCAAGTAGGTTTTCTGCTATAAATATGAAAACATACTTGTTAGGGAAATGGTGTGTGTATCGTCCTTTCGATAAGTATGATATCATACTTAGTGCTTGGGGCAGGTTAGGGCACTTAACTCTATATGAAAGCTCACATACGCGTACATCCCCTACAGATATATGCACACTGAACGAATCCCTCCCTTAGTATGATGATGATGATGATGATGATGATCATCATCATCATCATCAGCTTCAGCATCATCAAGACCTAATAATTATATTTATTTCCTTATTAAACATATTTATAACTCGCGTATACCATTAGCCTTTTATACAAGGTCAGATCACCTACAAAAACATTTTAAAACTAATTAATAACATAAAACAATAAAATAAATTATCCTTTTTGCTCATCTGAAATAATAATAAAAGTTTATTTTCATTATAAAAAAATCTTACCCTAGACCTATCGAAGAAAAAAATAAAAAAATAAATAAATGCTGCTATCAGGAATTGAACCCGCGATCTCGTATTGACAGCGTCTGATGCTAACCACTAAGCTACCGAGGAAGACATGTAATTCAATGGAAACAATACACACGATAACAGTTATTGTTTATCGATCTTCCACGATTCACCACAGCCCCTATTGAGTGTGACGATCTGCCATGAAAACTGTATAAAGTCTTGATTGGTATACTCTTTATTCATACCCCGTGGATGACCGTGGAAGACCGCTTCAAATGGTTCAATATATACATTTAGCTCAATATAATAATAGGAGACCGTGGTAAATTACAGTATTTATCATAAGGGCTATCTCAAATCTTTGTTTTAATTTCTTATTATGATAGAAGCCTGAGTTTCATACGTATGTATACGTATTTTGTAATCGTTTTCGTAACGCGTGTTGTGGTCTTGTGGTTTAGAACAGGTCTTTATATCGGTAGGGCCGTAGTTCGAATCTCGAAGAGAGTTTTGTGCATTTTTTTTTGTGTGCGGGTTTCCTGGTTTCTTACCCTGAACAATTTATTCCAGGCAAAAGTAAAAAATTACAGCAAGTTTTTCATTTTTTTTCAAACCAGTAATTAGTATGAACTTTCGTCTACTGAAGATAGCAATATTAATGTGTTTAGTCAATGATGTCTTCTGCTATAAGTATGAACTTATACTTACTCGGGCATGGTGATAAATATGAAACCATACTTAATATTAAGCTAGCTTAGTATGTGCAATCATCTGACTTCAGATATGCAAAATAATAATAACAACATTTATTTTCATTATAGACTTTTTTATAGTCTATATTTTTTTTTTTTCATCTTAATTTAGCAGTTGTCATGGTTGTGTGTAAATTACTATTACTATTAGATACGTTGTAATAAAACATGATTTTAAATATTTGTATATTAATTTTTCTGAGGGCTTGCAGCAAAATTGATATTTTATTTTCCTTGGTATGGGTTTGTGGCTAGTAGTCAGGTAATGATGAAGGCGATGATGATGATGATGATATGATGATGATGATGACGACGACGACGACGACGACGATGATGATGATAATGATGACGATGATGATGATGATGATGATGATGATGATGATGATGATGATGTTAATTAATACACAAACGACAAAGAGGAACAAACATGCCTTGCATGTAATTCTATTTTAACATGGAAAAATTTGACCTCTTATCTTCTCGCAAACTAAGATTATGCATATTTTATCTCTTCAATAAACATTGTAAAAGTCGATTTGGCCTTGGCACGTGGGCCTCATCCTCTATAACAGCAGGTTTACTTTCTTGTTGAATGGAGGCCTCGAGGTCACTGAACTGTGTATTTGGAGATGATGGCTCATAGCACACGTGTGTGCTTGCAATCCCTCCCCCTCCCCAAAGCAATGTTGGAGCCAATACTAGACCAATTGTCCGTTCCTGTCTCAGTATCAAAACAACATTGACTGGTGGGTGAGGGAGAAGGTTGACAAATGCATACTAAATTAAATCCTTCATCACTGCCATCATCGTCACCATCACGACTCATCATCATCATCATCATCATCATCATCATCATCATCATCATCATCAACAACAACAACAACAACAACAACATCACCATCACCATCATCATCATCATAATCATCATCATCAACATCAACAACAACAACAACATCACCACCATCATCATCATCAACAACAACAACAACAACAACACCATCATCATAATCATCATCATCATCTACACCATCATCATCATCACCATCATCATCATCATCATCATCATCGTCGTCGTCATCATCATCATTTACACTATAGCCACACAAATAGAAATCTTACATTAACTGCAAGTCATCAGAAAAAGAAAATATTTAAAACAAATTATTGTTTTATTACTGCGCGCACAGTTTGCAACAACAACATCAACTGCCAGATTGTGCTCAATTGAAAAAAAAATAGATTTTTTAAAGTCTAATATGAAAAAAAATTTTGTTTATAAATAAAATAAGTATGATTTAATATAGGCATGCGCCAAGTAGGTTTTCTGCTATAAATATGAAAACATACTTGTTAGGGAAATGGTGTGTGTATCGTCCTTTCGATAAGTATGATATCATACTTAGTGCTTGGGGCAGGTTAGGGCACTTAACTCTATATGAAAGCTCACATACGCGTACATCCCCTACAGATATATGCACACGAACGAATCCCTCCCTGCTGTATGATGATGATGATGATGATGATCATCATCATCATCATCATCAGCTTCAGCATCATCAAGACCTAATAATTATATTTATTTCCTTATTAAACATATTTATAACTCGCGTATACCATTAGCCTTTTATACAAGGTCAGATCACCTACAAAAACATTTTAAAACTAATTAATAACATAAAACAATAAAATAAATTATCCTTTTGCTCATCTGAAATAATAATAAAAGTTTATTTTCATTATAAAAAATCTTACCCTAGACCTATCGAAGAAAAAAATAAAAAATAAATAAATGCTGCTATCAGGAATTGAACCCGCGATCTCGTATTGACAGCGTCTGATGCTAACCACTAAGCTACCGAGGAAGACATGTAATTCAATGGAAACAATACACACGATAACAGTTATTGTTTATCGATCTTCCACGATTCACCACAGCCCCTATTGAGTGTGACGATCTGCCATGAAAACTGTATAAAGTCTTGATTGGTATACTCTTTATTCATACCCCGTGGATGACCGTGGAAGACCGCTTCAAATGGTTCAATATATACATTTAGCTCAATATAATAATAGGAGACCGTGGTAAATTACAGTATTTATCATAAGGGCTATCTCAAATCTTTGTTTTAATTTCTTATTATGATAGAAGCCTGAGTTTCATACGTATGTATACGTATTTTGTAATCGTTTTCGTAACGTGTGTTGTGGTCTTGTGGTGTAGAACAGGTCTTTATGTCGGTAGGGCCGAAGTTCGAAGCTCGAAGAGAGTTTTGTGCATTTTTTTTTGTGTGCGGGTTTCCTGGTTTCTTACCCTGAACAATTTATTCCAGGCAAAAGTAAAAAATTACAGCAAGTTTTTCATTTTTTTTCAAACCAGTAATTAGTATGAACTTTCGTCTACTGAAGATAGCAATATTAATGTGTTTAGTCAATGATGTCTTCTGCTATAAGTATGAACTTATACTTACTCGGGCATGGTGATAAATATGAAACCATACTTAATATTAAGCTAGCTTAGTATGTGCAATCATCTGACTTCAGATATGCAAAATAATAATAACAACATTTATTTTCATTATAGACTTTTTTATAGTCTATATTTTTTTCATTTCAGCTTAATTTAGCAGTTGTCATGGTTGTGTGTAAATTACTATTACTATTAGATACGTTGTAATAAAACATGATTTTAAATATTTGTATATTAATTTTCTCTGAGGGCTTGCAGCAAAATTGATATTTTATTTTCCTTGGTATGGGTTTGTGGCTAGTAGTCAGGTAATGATGAAGGCGATGATGATGATGATGATATGATGATGATGATGACGACGACGACGACGACGACGATGATGATGATAATGATGACGATGATGATGATGATGATGATGATGATGATGATGATGATGATGTTAATTAATACACAAACGACAAAGAGGAACAAACATGCCTTGCATGTAATTCTATTTTTAACATGGAAAAATTTGACCTCTTATCTTCTCGCAAACTAAGATTATGCATATTTTATCTCTTCAATAAACATTGTAAAAGTCGATTTGGCCTTGGCACGTGGGCCTCATCCTCTATAACAGCAGGTTTACTTTCTTGTTGAATGGAGGCCTCGAGGTCACTGAACTGTGTATTTGGAGATGATGGCTCATAGCACACGTGTGTGCTTGCAATCCCTCCCCCCCCCCCAAAGCAATGTTGGAGCCAATACTAGACCAATTGTCCGTTCCTGTCTCAGTATCAAAACAACATTGACTGGGTGGGTGCGCGAGGGGGGTTGAAAATTTATTACTAAATTAAATCCTTCATCACTGCCATCATCGTCACCATCACGACTCATCATCATCATCATCATCATCATCATCATCATCATCATCATCATCATCATCAACAACAACAACAACAACATCACCATCACCATCATCATCATCATAATCATCATCATCAACATCAACAACAACAACAACATCACCACCATCATCATCATCATCAACAACAACAACAACAACAACACCATCATCATAATCATCATCATCATCTACACCATCATCATCATCACCATCATCATCATCATCATCATCATCGTCGTCGTCATCATCATCATTTACACTATAGCCACACAAATAGAAATCTTACATTAACTGCAAGTCATCAGAAAAAGAAAATATTTAAAACAAATTATTGTTTTATTACTGCGCGCACAGTTTGCAACAACAACATCAACTGCCAGATTGTGCTCAATTGAAAAAAAAATAGATTTTTTTTTTTTTTTTATGAAAAAAAATTTTGTTTATAAATAAAATAAGTATGATTTAATATAGGCATGCGCCAAGTAGGTTTTCTGCTATAAATATGAAAACATACTTGTTAGGGAAATGGTGTGTGTATCGTCCTTTCGATAAGTATGATATCATACTTAGTGCTTGGGGCAGGTTAGGGCACTTAACTCTATATGAAAGCTCACATACGCGTACATCCCCTACAGATATATGCACACTGAACGAATCCTCCCTTAGTATGATGATGATGATGATGATGATCATCATCATCATCATCATCAGCTTCAGCATCATCAAGACCTAATAATTATATTTATTTCCTTATTAAACATATTTATAACTCGCGTATACCATTAGCCTTTTATACAAGGTCAGATCACCTACAAAAACATTTTAAAACTAATTAATAACATAAAACAATAAAATAAATTATCCTTTTTGCACATCTGAAATAATAATAAAAGTTTATTTTCATTATAAAAAATCTTACCCTAGACCTATCGAAGAAAAAATAAAAAATAAATAAATGCTGCTATCAGGAATTGAACCCGCGATCTCGTATTGACAGCGTCTGATGCTAACCACTAAGCTACCGAGGAAGACATGTAATTCAATGGAAACAATACACACGATAACAGTTATTGTTTATCGATCTTCCACGATTCACCACAGCCCCTATTGAGTGTGACGATCTGCCATGAAAACTGTATAAAGTCTTGATTGGTATACTCTTTATTCATACCCCGTGGATGACCGTGGAAGACCGCTTCAAATGGTTCAATATATACATTTAGCTCAATATAATAATAGGAGACCGTGGTAAATTACAGTATTTATCATAAGGGCTATCTCAAATCTTTGTTTTAATTTCTTATTATGATAGAAACCCGAGTTTCATACGTATGTATACGTATTTTGTAATCGTTTTCGTAACGTGTGTTGTGGTCTTGTGGTTTAGAACAGGTCTTTATATCGGTAGGGCCGTAGTTCGAATCTCGAAGAGAGTTTTGTGCATTTTTTTTTGTGTGTGGGTTTCCTGGTTTCTTACCCCTGAACAATTTATTCCAGGCAAAAGTAAAAAATTACAGCAAGTTTTTCATTTTTTTTTCAAACCAGTAATTAGTATGAACTTTCGTCTACTGAAGATAGCAATATTAATGTGTTTAGTCAATGATGTCTTCTGCTATAAGTATGAACTTATACTTACTCGGGCATGGTGATAAATATGAAACCATACTTAATATTAAGCTAGCTTAGTATGTGCAATCATCTGACTTCAGATATGCAAAATAATAATAACAACATTTATTTTCATTATAGACTTTTTTATAGTCTATATTTTTTTCATTTTTTCTTAATTTAGCAGTTGTCATGGTTGTGTGTAAATTACTATTACTATTAGATACGTTGTAATAAAACATGATTTTAAATATTTGTATATTAATTTTCTCTGAGGGCTTGCAGCAAAATTGATATTTTATTTTCCTTGGTATGGGTTTGTGGCTAGTAGTCAGGTAATGATGAAGGCGATGATGATGATGATGATATGATGATGATGATGACGACGACGACGACGACGACGATGATGATGATAATGATGACGATGATGATGATGATGATGATGATGATGATGATGATGATGATGTTAATTAATACACAAACGACAAAGAGGAACAAACATGCCTTGCATGTAATTCTATTTTTAACATGGAAAAATTTGACCTCTTATCTTCTCGCAAACTAAGATTATGCATATTTTATCTCTTCAATAAACATTGTAAAAGTCGATTTGGCCTTGGCACGTGGGCCTCATCCTCTATAACAGCAGGTTTACTTTCTTGTTGAATGGAGGCCTCGAGGTCACTGAACTGTGTATTTGGAGATGATGGCTCATAGCACACGTGTGTGCTTGCAATCCCCCCCCCTCCCCCAAAGCAATGTTGGAGCCAATACTAGACCAATTGTCCGTTCCTGTCTCAGTATCAAAACAACATTGACTGGGTGGGTGCGGGAGGGGGGTTGAAAATTTATTACTAAATTAAATCCTTCATCACTGCCATCATCGTCACCATCACGACTCATCATCATCATCATCATCATCATCATCATCATCATCATCATCATCATCATCATCAACAACAACAACAACAACAACAACAACATCACCATCACCATCATCATCATCATAATCATCATCATCAACATCAACAACAACAACAACATCACCACCATCATCATCATCAACAACAACAACAACAACAACACCATCATCATAATCATCATCATCATCTACACCATCATCATCATCACCATCATCATCATCATCATCATCATCGTCGTCGTCATCATCATCATTTACACTATAGCCACACAAATAGAAATCTTACATTAACTGCAAGTCATCAGAAAAAGAAAATATTTAAAACAAATTATTGTTTTATTACTGCGCGCACAGTTTGCAACAACAACATCAACTGCCAGATTGTGCTCAATTGAAAAAAAATAGATTTTTAAAGTCTAATAAAAAAAAAATTTTGTTTATAAATAAAATAAGTATGATTTAATATAGGCATGCGCCAAGTAGGTTTTCTGCTATAAATATGAAAACATACTTGTTAGGGAAATGGTGTGTGTATCGTCCTTTCGATAAGTATGATATCATACTTAGTGCTTGGGGCAGGTTAGGGCACTTAACTCTATATGAAAGCTCACATACGCGTACATCCCCTACAGATATATGCACACTGAACGAATCCTCCCTTAGTATGATGATGATGATGATGATGATCATCATCATCATCATCATCAGCTTCAGCATCATCAAGACCTAATAATTATATTTATTTCCTTATTAAACATATTTATAACTCGCGTATACCATTAGCCTTTTATACAAGGTCAGATCACCTACAAAAACATTTTAAAACTAATTAATAACATAAAACAATAAAATAAATTATCCTTTTTGCTCATCTGAAATAATAATAAAAGTTTATTTTCATTATAAAAAATCTTACCCTAGACCTATCGAAGAAAAAATAAAAAATAAATAAATGCTGCTATCAGGAATTGAACCCGCGATCTCGTATTGACAGCGTCTGATGCTAACCACTAAGCTACCGAGGAAGACATGTAATTCAATGGAAACAATACACACGATAACAGTTATTGTTTATCGATCTTCCACGATTCACCACAGCCCCTATTGAGTGTGACGATCTGCCATGAAAACTGTATAAAGTCTTGATTGGTATACTCTTTATTCATACCCCGTGGATGACCGTGGAAGACCGCTTCAAATGGTTCAATATATACATTTAGCTCAATATAATAATAGGAGACCGTGGTAAATTACAGTATTTATCATAAGGGCTATCTCAAATCTTTGTTTTAATTTCTTATTATGATAGAAGCCCGAGTTTCATACGTATGTATACGTATTTTGTAATCGTTTTCGTAACGTGTGTTGTGGTCTTGTGGTTTAGAACAGGTCTTTATATCGGTAGGGCCGTAGTTCGAATCTCGAAGAGAGTTTTGTGCATTTTTTTTTTTTTGTGTGCGGGTTTCCTGGTTTCTTACCCCTGAACAATTTATTCCAGGCAAAAGTAAAAAATTACAGCAAGTTTTTCATTTTTTTTTCAAACCAGTAATTAGTATGAACTTTCGTCTACTGAAGATAGCAATATTAATGTGTTTAGTCAATGATGTCTTCTGCTTTAAGTATGAACTTATACTTACTCGGGCATGGTGATAAATATGAAACCATACTTAATATTAAGCTAGCTTAGTATGTGCAATCATCTGACTTCAGATATGCAAAATAATAATAACAACATTTATTTTCATTATAGACTTTTTTATAGTCTATATTTTTTTCATTTCAGCTTAATTTAGCAGTTGTCACGGTTGTGTGTAAATTACTATTACTATTAGATACGTTGTAATAAAACATGATTTTAAATATTTGTATATTAATTTTCTCTGAGGGCTTGCAGCAAAATTGATATTTTATTTTCCTTGGTATGGGTTTGTGGCTAGTAGTCAGGTAATGATGAAGGCGATGATGATGATGATGATATGATGATGATGATGACGACGACGACGACGACGACGATGATGATGATAATGATGACGATGATGATGATGATGATGATGATGATGATGATGATGATGATGTTAATTAATACACAAACGACAAAGAGGAACAAACATGCCTTGCATGTAATTCTATTTTAACCTGGAAAAATTTGACCTCTTATCTTCTCGCAAACTAAGATTATGCATATTTTATCTCTTCAATAAACATTGTAAAAGTCGATTTGGCCTTGGCACGTGGGCCTCATCCTCTATAACAGCAGGTTTACTTTCTTGTTGAATGGAGGCCTCGAGGTCACTGAACTGTGTATTTGGAGATGATGGCTCATAGCACACGTGTGTGCTTGCAATCCCCTCCCCCCCCCCTCCCCCAAAGCAATGTTGGAGCCAATACTAGACCAATTGTCCGTTCCTGTCTCAGTATCAAAACAACATTGACTGGGTGGGTGCGGGAGGGGGGTTGAAAATTTATTACTAAATTAAATCCTTCATCACTGCCATCATCGTCACCATCACGACTCATCATCATCATCATCATCATCATCATCATCATCATCATCATCAACAACAACAACAACAACAACAACAACAACAACAACAACAACATCACCATCACCATCATCATCATCATAATCATCATCATCAACATCAACAACAACAACAACATCACCACCATCATCATCATCAACAACAACAACAACAACAACACCATCATCATAATCATCATCATCATCTACACCATCATCATCATCACCATCATCATCATCATCATCATCATCGTCGTCGTCATCATCATCATTTACACTATAGCCACACAAATAGAAATCTTACATTAACTGCAAGTCATCAGAAAAAGAAAATATTTAAAACAAATTATTGTTTTATTACTGCGCGCACAGTTTGCAACAACAACATCAACTGCCAGATTGTGCTCAATTGAAAAAAAAATAGATTTTTTAAAGTCTAATATGAAAAAAAATTTTGTTCTCATTGGTCAAATATTAGTCGCCTCTAGATAGAGTATAGGCCGTCCATACGTCCATACACCATAGGTTCTCGAATGTAAAGATTCAGGCTAATTAAAACTCGATATTGGTTGGTTATGTATATCAATTTATACTTGAGATGCAGGTGTTTTAATCAGTCCACGCAAAGGCAGTATACACATACTGTTGCTGGTTTATTTAGTAGGTAATTGGTATATGAATGTTTTGCAATCAGTTTGCTGCCAAGGTAAAACGTAGTTTCTACATTTAATTAGCAAAGTATGTGTTGCCTTTTGCCTTGAAGACCAGACTAGACAATTAGTTGCGTGCCGAATTATGCATGACACTGAGAATGAACTTAAACCTACTCCGAGACAATCGCTTGACGTTATTGACATGAATAGAAACGATGACTGTGACTTTTTCGACTCTAATGCGTCTTAATAGGTAATATTGACATGAATAGAAACGATTACGGTGACTTGACTTTTTCGACTCTAATGCGTCTTAATATAGGCAAAATATTCCTGAAGTTTATCCTTCTGTTGGCTTGCAAACAATGTCTTTTGAATCTGTAAAGCCATTAATCATACTGTCATTTTAATATCAGCAAACCATTTCAATACACTGCAAAATTGGACGACAAACTAAGAATCACATGTCTAGCGATGCCGACATAAGTATTCCAGGCAATCTAGCTGTTTTTCTCTCTACTTCAAACTAATTGCAATATAATATTTATTAACTACGTACATTTTTATGATGTCCATAGAACACAATACTAAAAGTCTTCAAATATTCCAGCAGGGGAAAGGGGTATACTTTGCATAAAACCAAAATGAAAACCCGGGCCTCTGACTTAGGGTAACTTGGGGCTAATATGGCACCTAGCAGTAACTACCCATTTTCGCAAAATTGCCGTGCAAAATTGTTGATTTTCTGATGGATAATCAGGCTGCTGCACGTATTCCTATGTTTAGAGCTCAAAGGACATTCGAAAGGTCGCATTAGACCCAATGATTCAACAGTGGGCTGTACAATTTTCTCTACAATCAGATTTTTGTGTAGGGTGCCATATTTCCCTAAGGTGTCATATTACCCCAAGTGACCCTATACATTATATGTATATAATTAATGCTCCCAATACCATTGCTACATAGGATGTAGTACACCATTATTAAAAAGGACATTCAGAGATCTGTCAAATTCAAACTATATTCTCCCCACACATGTCTAGAATATTTACTAATGCAGCAACTAACCCTACATGTACCATTACTAGGTTAGACGCTGCATATTCTTAATTCTTTATACAAATCTTTGCAAATCTAAAAATGGAACGTGATCTCAAATATGGTTGTAACCTTAAAGTTTTCTTTGAAGAAAACGGTGTAATGATAATTCCCGACTTATCAACCATTTTAAGCGACTTCTGATAATTGTACAGTTTTTTTAGTCTTCGATGGATCTGTGAATATAAGTTGCTCTTATTAATTTCTGAAATATATTTTGAGTAAAAAAAGTAATAAAACATAATTTCTATGTAAAATTATACAGGGTGTGATTTAATAGTAACGCAACATAATTTCTGCTATTTTAAATGTAGGACATACACATATGTTGTGAAAAGAAAAAACAGGTTTAAAACATGAACATGTTTCCTACATACATCATCCCATGAAGCAATCCCTTATTAGGCCTAATTATTTTTAAAAGGAATGGATATTAGCCGTGTTTATACACTTCACCACACTTGTATAGGGTGTGACATAAAATTCCATGATTTGATATTTTCACAATTGTAAGTGATCATTAACTTCAGACAAATGTTTCATACAGTGTAATTCCAGTGTACTTGGTAATGCTTAAGCATGTCAATAACTAGGCATGATAATTGAAATGTATACAATTTGCCCAACATACATAGGCCATTTGGAAGTTCAAAAAATAAAAAAATATATATTTTGAAAAGATTAGGGCGTATTTTGTGATACATTATACTATTTATACAGGTGATTCTATATTCCTAGCGTCAGCAGGTTTCCAAAAATGTATACTCTCACTATTCTAGGGTGATTGGCTCACAAGATGAAAAAATTGTGTGTGCAATGAAATTGCGCAACTTCACACTTCAAATTACTGAGTCTTGCATAACGACAAACAGCATGGTCACGTGACGTGCATTTTCTTAAAAATAAGATAAATAAAATAAAACAAATTTCGGTGTTTATATAGCGCCTTTTCCCAGATCTCGGTGGTTTGTAATTTTACTGCCATGGTGAATCATCACAATCAGATCGCATCAACTAGGCTGGTTATCCCGAACCTGGCACAAACCTATCCACACGTAAATGTTAACATCCACCAATTATCTGTGCAGCTCCCCAAATTCCATTGGGTGAAGGAAGTTTTTGATAACCAAACAACTAATAACCGATTTTTGAAAGCAGGGGAAACCGGAGATCCCGGAGAAAACCTGCGAGAGCGAGCATGGACCAAGTGCACATGAGTGCTTGGGCCGCGCCGGGGCTTTAACCCAGGACCTCGGTGGTGCAAGGCGAGAGAACAACCGCTGCTCTCCCTAGGGGTTTTGTTATAATAAAATCAATTTAATAATATCTAACTGCAACATTTTTCCTTTGAAATGAGACCAAATATTATTATTTCCATTAAGGTTTGCTAACAAAAATTAACAAAATTACAAATGATATAGTGAAAAAGTGTGATTCTGCATAGACTTTGTACAGTCCCTCCCCCTAATCCTCCTCCCCCTAATCCTCAACCACCCTTGGCACATTTCATTTAAAATGTCATGAAAAAATAATGAAAGATGATTTGAAAACAGCACTTTACATGAGTAATAAAGAATAAATTAGCTTAAATTTAAGGCCTTAATGAGCCTTCTGGGTGAAGAAATACTCAGGAGACAATGTTTTGTAATTCATACTGCACGTCAAAATGTAACAAAACCACCTTTTTGGATACCCCAGTATATGGCGCAGGACCTAGTACTAGCATTGTGGATCGATATCCCTGGGTTTAATAGGAATACCGGCATGGCTATAGTGTTGCCAGAACTTCAATATAGCAAAGAAATTCCCAGACCTATAGCGCTCCTACTGATCATGTTTAACCAGAACACCCAATTGGGGATTTAATCGCTGGTCGGGCAATTTGCTTTCAATGAAAAATTGAACAAAGGAAATATCGACTATTTCTGCTGGTTGCTCCAGATAAAAGTACTCACCATTGCCTACTTTTACTTAGTTTGACATTTTCGGAGCATCAATGGAAATAGGGCAAAACAAAAACGGAAATTCTGACAAAACTATAACATATAGACCCACACGATGTGCTTTACAGAGGTGGGAAATATCTTTCTTTAGCAAACTATGTTAGTTTGAGACGCTAAAACATGAATTCCGTAAAAAGCTCGCAGGCGAATTCAAGGCCTATAAAAATCAAAAATATCACACTAAAAGACACAATTTGATGCTTAATTTTAACACCAGGATTAAAAAAAAATGTATATCCAAGCACCAAGTTTTTAAGTGACATTACTGAAGAAAAAAATATATTGCTTTATATTTGACCGAGAAAATTAATTTCATAGCAAAAAGGTGTATCTCTGAATTGTGCTGATTTTTACATGTATCGATCGACTTTTAGCGCGACTAAGCATTTCTAAAGAATTGGTTGTCCAGGCGGCAGACTGTATATCCAAGCTTATCCAGGAGCTTCCAGGGTACTAGTACTTTTAACCTTGACCCACGATCTAATTATCGCGAGCAACAGAAACACGAATGGAACTAACGGACTCACAGCGTCTATTCATCTATCGCGTCCAATTTGAGCGCTGACATATTCGAAAATGTTGCTTTAATCAACCAGCGTCCAGTTTCCGAAATTGTCAGTTGTGAAATGTACCTGACTGCGCGTTTTAATTATATAACACATAAAGCCTTTGACATCATCGAATGATCGCCTTGTGCTGTAATCATGGTAATGTGATCAGTTTATATATTGTTCAAAGATCCATTCCAATCGCATATTTTTATATTTTTGGTCAAAATAAGAATAAGAAAGGATTAATAGTATTTACTTACCTTTATATACATTCGTAGCTTTGCACACGGATAAATCAATTATAATTTTTAAACTTTTACACCCATTGGTGGTCGCTGTGGACCAATCTAATTATCTCATTAATGATTCGCGCCCGGGGTGGGTACTCAACTTTAGAAGTGACGGTATGTGCCTGTCAATAGGCCCCCTCTTTTAAAGTCGACTATACCCGATGACCCCCTTTTTTAAAAGTCATACTCGATGACTTCCTTTTTTTAGGTATGGCTACCCAATGACCCCTTTTTTTGGTTGCGCGGTTACCCAATGACACCCTTTTTTCTAGAATTGCATCATCAAAATGCCACAAAATAATGAGGAAATTGTCAAATTCTCTTATTTTAGCAAATTTGTATTGAAAATTTGGAACAAGAAAATTGATTTTTGCTCCATTTTTTTCAAAATTTTCTACCCAATGACCCCTTTTTTTAAATGTCATACCTAATGACCCCCTTTTTTCATAATGTTATACCCAATGACCCCCTTTTCATTTTGTTTGTACCCAATGACCCCCCTTTTTTAAAACAACATTTTGTACCTGATAGGCCCCTACTTCGCAACGCCGGTAGGCACATACCCGTCACTTCTAATGTTGAGTGCCCACCCCGGGGATTCGCGCAAATTGATTTTTGTACGTGTTGAAATAACCGTCTTGGAGAGTCTGTCAAGTAAAAAAACACCGGTACAATTCTGGTTTACCCTGCCCACCATGTATTTAGGGTTAGGGTTAAGATTAGGGTTAGGGTTATATTTGTTCGCAGGGTATACATGGTATACCAGAATTATTCCAAAATATCAAACGCGTTTACATGCAATCGCGGAAAAAGCTGTTGGGTCCATAGGGACCCCCTGACCACTTTTGTTAAAGTGTTTATCATAATTTTTACAAGAAAACAATTTTTCATCTTTAGGTATGTTATTCAGGGATCAACAGATACTTGGGTCTGGGCGCATAATCTACTACACTGACGTGATATTCAAACCAGTCACCGAATCCGGCACTGAGCCTCCTAACAAAGACAAAATGACCAAAGGGAGACTCTTTCTCACCAATCACAGGATCTTGCTCCTATCAGCCGAAGAATATCAAGGTTTGATCTACTTTTCTAACATGTAGAAACGCCAAAACAAATCAATAGCCCCACCCTAAATCCCAGCCTGAAACTGGAAGTCGAGCTGCTATATCCCAATGTTTTTTTTGTTTGATCTCATAATTCTTCCGTTGATTTCGATTAGAAAATATATATACTTACGTAAAAATAATGAAGTGTACTGTTAAGTTTGCACATAAATTAATATGACTACATTATGCACATTACACGCAAAAGACACAATATTTTAGTGTTTTTAAACACTAAAATATTGTGTCTTAAAACAATTTAAGTTTAGTATGATGAAGTAGGCAGAAGCCGGGTCAGAAGCTACAAAAAGGCAAAAAAAGCATTAACACTTGGGAGATCACAAATGGTTGCCCTGTAAGATGCGGATGGGGAAGTAATAACAGACCGGGGTGGAATTGTATCCAAAGTTTAACATTTTTACCAGGACCTCTGCAGCAGCAGCAAGATCCCAGTGGAAGGACCACATTTAGTCTCAATCAGTGATCCCAATATACCACCCATCAATGCAGATGAAGTAAGATCTGCCCTTTTAAAGATATGAAGAAAGGAAAAGGCACCATGAGAGGATGAGATACTGACTGATGTGTTGAAGGAGGGAGGTGAAGTTGTAATTAGTAAGCTAGCTCTTCACTCAGTGTATCCGAAAAGGCAGAATACCAGACAATTGGAGCAATGCCATCATCATCCTTCTTCACAAGAAAAGCAACATCACAGATCTAGGAAACTATCGTCCAATCAGTATTCTATACAATGGTTATAAAGCTTGTCACCAAAATCATCACCAATAGGCTCACTGCTACGTTGGCAGTGGTTGGCATGGTTGGACTTCAACCAGCCCCGAGGACAAGCCGGATTTAGAAGCGGATTCTCTACCACAGATCACCAACATGTAGTTAACCAGATCAAATGAATACCAGAGAATGCTTTTGACAGCATTGAAACCCCGGCACTGGTTGACCAGGGAATCGAGAGCAAATCGATAGCGATTGCAGACGACATTTAAATTATCAAAGTAAATTTAGGTAGACAAATCCAGTAAAACTACTCACGTCTTTAGCTTTCGCCATCTCGGATGATGGCTTTCTCAAAAGTGACTTGGTTCACTGCTTCTCCCGCGGAAAGCGGCTGTAGCCTCATTCCCAGAGTGTGATGGTACAAGCAGTGAGTCATATACGTGATCTAGAGTGTATGAGCCTATGTCCCGGTTCATGGTGGCGGCCCCCTTTCTCCTGATCCATATGGCCTCCCTGACTTTTCTTTTGAACTGATTCGCTTCCTTGTCAAGTATTGTAGCTCCCTCCCAATCTATAACATGGTTGTCGGCAGCGACATGGTCCGTAATTGCTGATTTGTTGAATTCTGTGGTAGATTCTTTCCGTCTTGCGCGGTGTACTTCTTGTTTTCCGCTTCTCTGCATCTTTCTGGTGTTCTTTCAACCGTGTGCCAAACGCTCTTCCTGTTTCACCTATGTCACTTTTGAGAAAGCCATCATCCGAGATGGCGAAAGCTAAAGACGTGAGTAGTTCTACTGGATTTGTCTACCTAAATTTACTTTGATAACCAAACCCATCCTACAGATGAAACTGTTCAGTGACATTTAAATTGTTCGAAATGTTACAAAATACATTTTAAAAACATCCATTTATAACATGATTTTTTCTCGAAGTGGACCAGAAAAAGTTCATTTTTTAAGTTAAAAGTTAAAAAAAAAAAAAAAAAAAAAAATAGGAATCAGTGCACATATGCTATATGCATGGGTGCTGTATAATATTATACCATGGATCAGTGCACTACATCACAGTATATGCTGTATTGCTGTATAATATTATACCAGCATCAGTGCATGCACAGTACACATGCTATGCATGGGTGCTGTATAATATTTGTGTTGGGGTTCGGACATAGAGTTAGAGTTTATCGACGACGACGACGTCGTCGTCTACCGACGCGCGCACGGCGGCGCGGAAGCGGAACGATGGGAGTTATACGCGTTTCGTGATTTATGCTGGACGCGTCTCTGTCGTCTCGCTTTCGACGTTATCTAGACGTACGCTTTTGTCATTTCGCGACGTCGGGCGTCGACTTCAAAATTAGGTTAGGGTTTAGAATTAGGGACGGCTATACGTTAGAAGTACATATAGGATTAAGGGTTATTGTGATGGTTAGATTAGGGGTATAATTGTGGGTGTAATTTTAGGGCACCCCCCCCCCCATTTATAAAACATTCTTCCATTTAGACAACATGGGATATTTTTAGCATGCAATAACAAGATCCATTGTGCAAAATCACAGGTCCATTGCAATGCAAACAGACAATATAACCAGCTAGCCCTCATTTCATATTCATAACCTTGGATTAAGGGTGTAAATTACAAAAGGTGTTACATAACAAGCATCTATATGGCCATGCAGAATCATAGGTTATGTGTGTACTGTAGTACATTGTAGCATTGGGAAATTTTCCTACTGAATAGAATGCTAAAATGCACAAAAATTAAATGAACATCTGGGAAAAGTTAAATTATATTTGTTTAAAATTAAATGCAGGCTTTTTGCTAATCAATGGTTCGTTGGATGTGTTCGCCATCTCACGATGCGTCGCAAATTACAAATAATTGATGCGTCATTTCAAACGGCATGCGTATTTAGCCGATAAAATTCGGTATGCATAAAATTTCATTTTAAAAAGGCTTATAATCTTGTATATATGTTGTTGCTACCCTATGGCGATTACAGATATGGCAATGGCATGCATGCGCTCAGCTACATGCAGTTTCGGTCAAAGAAGAACGGCACTTGTTTACATTTTGAGAGCGTGCACAGTGTAAACACGGACGTGTGTTTCTGATCGGTGATTCAATCGTCTGACAATCATAACAACATACGCGGTAATCTGATTGGCCGATTAAGCGTCAAAATGTCGCTCATTAACAGGGCGCTTGCGTCAATCTGAGTAAGGGACTGCCGATCTTCTCTGAAACTGAGTGTGGTTCAACATGCATGCACGTACATGTATGTCATGTATGTATGTGTACTGTGTAAGTAAGCTTAAACAAATTTTTGTGTACTCACTTCATCAAAATTGAATTCACTATAAATCCATTATAACTTGACTTCGACGAAAACATGGAATTGAATCAGGCCTTATAGTTAAATATATAGACCTAGCCTTTCAAGCACATGACACTGTTCACTTTCAAGTTTCAACTCTTATTATTGATAAAAACCGCCACTTCGCAATAGATAGGATGTCGCCATTCTTATTTGATTTGTTTTTCTTGTTGCACACCACTATACAAGCAAAAATCCTCATTGAACGACATGTTCATATTGATGATTTTGTCAATGCTGATGGGAACTACAAATGAAATTTGGTATCAAAATAAAGCTATTCATAAGTGATAATGTTATCATATTATCTGTATACCATGCTAATCATCAACTTCTTTTAACCATCAACCTTACAACCCCCTCCCCACCCCACCCCCATTTTTTTTCCATTAAATCAACCTGGTGTGGTTCTCAGAATAAAACACTGAGTTTGGAGTTTGATTCGAACCCGATTTGGTGGTGTGTAAAATCAAGATTTGTTCAAGTCTACTCACCACATACTCACAACAAGTATGCATTTCTCAATGGGCTAACTTTTTAGCCTGATTACAAGTCTGTCCTTTTAAGCAACAATTTCTCATTCAATTAAAGCATCAAAATAAATTGCAATTTTTTTTTTTTTTTTTTTTTTTTTTTTATGAAACAATATGGACTTTTTATAGTCCGTTTCGAAAAAAAATCCTCTTTTATGTCAATAATTATCGTTTTGAATTAATTCATCACCGAAAGTTAATAATCGAGAAAGATAATTTAATTAGCAAAATAATAGATCCAGTTGGTTGTATACGATTGGTTGACGCATTCACGTGTCAAGCGATATCGCTGGGAAGTTGAGATTTCTTCAACTTCCAAAAGCGACGTCGTTTTTGCCTCAGCGATTTGAATCGATTGATCGGCTTGACGCTCTGGAAATGTAAGTAAACACTGAGCATGCGTGAGAATCGCTTTTCTGCAAAAGCGATCGAGTATAAATTCAGCTTAAAGTAGTTTGCTCCCCTTAAAGTTTGCTGAATTTTTGAGGGTATCTTTATTTAGTAAGCTTTACTAGTATCCACACAGCACGGTAGCACTATAAAAAGTATCTTCTGAAATATGTGGTGTTTACGCAGAAAATAATCAATTCCATAGGAAGCAAATTAATTGAACTAAATCTGTATACCTCTCTGCTGAATACCCTAAAATTAGTTGTATTTAGATTTGTCATTACTCAGAAAACACACCACGACAATAATATTTAAAACGGAGAATGTTAGTCAAGAAATTAGAATAATAAATTGTTAGCATTGATTACAATTCAAGTACGAGAATCACCATGGTCACTTACAAAGTTCTGTTTCTACCTCTAAAACTTCGGTTCCAATGGTAGCCTCCTAACCTTTGCGATAAATATAGATATAGCTTATTTCGGAAATTATGATTCGTTTAATTGTATTTCCAAACTTTTTACAGTAACATTGGCAACTGGAATTCCAGTCGTTTTCAGAAAGCAAACTTATATTAAATCCAAACAATTCAATTCTTGAAAAGTCACTCCTCTATAGAGGCAGAGGGTGTTGTTCACTTATTTTCTGGGAAAGCCCGTTGATTGATCCCAAGTTTCATAATTCAATGTCAAAGATATCCTAAAGAAAAGTAAACGGCTATAGATGGAGCCTGTAACAGGCATACATCTGAATTTCACTGTAATCCATTGACACAATAATGTGTCCATTGTTTACAGGGAATGATTTCTATGTATACAATAGTGGTGTTTTTTTAACTGAAGTATTCATGGGTTCACGTGGAGTTTCACGAATAATTTCCTTTGTATTTTTTCAACCCTGTATGAATTATGTCGTCGGCCATATCACATACTGACGTATTTGCAAAATACGCATTTTGAGAAAATCGAACTCGAAAATCTAGCGATTTTCATTTGCTGATAATCTTGATTAAAATATTGTTGTCGATTAAAACCAGGTTAACAGTAATGCAAATATATCATATTTTCAATATAATTCACTTATCACTATCAAAGCATAACTTATTCTGCAAAAATCAATATTAAATAAAATACGTCACTATATGAAAAGGACTAATGTCAATTTCGCCGTTCAAATGACAAATACGTCGCGCAAATACGTCAGTATGTTAGAAAGACAAAACAGCAATTTTGCCGTGAATTGTTAGAGTCGCGCAAATACGTAGCGCAAAATTAAATACGTCAGTATGTGAAACGGCTAATTCTTCAAATTGCAGATACGATATACTGGGCTTGCGCAGTATTGTGAAAAAATAGGCGATCGGCAAATACATCGTTATGTGATGCAGACATTTCAAGGTTTTGTAAATACGACATAATGAAATTAATTAGCGTATTGGGCCGAGTATAGTCCCACCCGTTTTTTAGGTGAAATTTTTACACAATGGGGGGGGGGGATTATACTCGAATTTCAACAAAAAAAAGCCACTTTGAGGCATGATTTTTGGTGAATATTTAGAGTAGAACATAACAAACTAATATACCAATTTTCTCAAAAATGTTAAAAATGTCGAATACGTCAGTATGTGATACGGCCGATGATGTAGCTGAGAATTAAGTTCATAACAGGTACATGCAGGACTAACAAAATTTTGTTAAAATGAAAACGACACGACATCTTCCCCACCCAATATTTTTGCAGTCATCAAAGGTTTCAAAACTGATAATCATTTAGCTTTTGGGCCAGAGGTAATTCAAAAATAGCATTATGCCGGTTACAAAAATTAATGCCGACAAATAAGAAAAATAGTTTTTACTTCAAAATCGTCTGGAATTGGCTTAGTGTCAGGGGCGTAGCCAGCAGTTGTGGTCAGGGGAGGCAAAATAAAATTTCGGGGGGCACAGACGATTACAGTTGCATCACTACAATACATAGAGACTGTATGTCTTCGAGCTTCAAAAGCTTGGATTTTTCTGTAAGATGTTTAGTGGTTGCGGTTAACGTGGATTGATAAACAAGTATGATTGACAATGTGTGTTATAGGGACAAAGTCCCGGGGCAATGTCCTCCTCAAAATCGAAAGTGCATAATCGATATTTTATTCGGGCTTTCGCGATCAATTACTGTTAGATTCCAACCAGAATAATTGTTCACTATTTTGCCAAGATAGGTTGCATTCAATAAAATAATTATATCTTTTTATACCATTTACTATTGAATACTTTAATTGTAACAAACATCATGCAGTATAATTTCGAGTTCAACTGAATGCGTTCATCATGATAAATAAAATCTGTGGCATACCGTATATAAAATGCATACGGTCTATACAAAAATACAAGTTTATACAAAAACCTCAACCGTACATGTACATGTGTTATGATTGTGCAAATCATGTTAAATTTGCCGTAATTGATAGAGATACGGTACTATATAGTCCTGATCATAACTTTAAAAAAGGCTATATGGAAGCAGTATATTTTGTAGGAAAAGGTCGTTGAACTTTTAGTTTTACACAAGTCAAGTTCGGTTATGCAAAGAGGTAATTGTGACGTCAGGTCTAATTTCGGCTGTACAGGGGGTGAAAAAGAATAGTTTTATGCAGGATGTTTCGTTACCTTAGTAACACATCACAATACCCATTGAGTCGCATTGAGTTCTATTCGATATGTATTACCTGGCAGAAAGCACCAATTGCTAAAGCTATTCTTATTCTGATTTCTTGCAACAAGACATATAATTAACATCAAAATCAGAGCAAATTTGATTTTTGCCTCTTGCGTGAGCAAAATTAGACCTATGACGTCACAATGTTATATCTTTTCTCCCATTAGCCTTTTCAAAGCATGGCGTACACAGTCCTCAATATGGGCAAAACCCGGCAAATTCAAAAGACTTCACCCATTTCGTGCAGCACCATCCTATTGTGTCCACCATACCTCTAAAAGGCTATAACTCTATAGCCGTAAATTGTAGATAAGTCAACATGGTCAAAGTATACTTTTACTGAATCCTTATTACCAGAGGATCACCAGGTTTTGAACAGAGTTTATGTAATTTTGAACTTAAAGGGCGACTCCGGTAATCACAACATTATGCCTTATATGTTAGAAAAACAATTATCAAGCACGAATCGCGTGGTTTTATTTGAAACAAACTCATATTGACCATAAAAACGAATAAAAGCAGCCGACTCTCATCACGCGATATTTCAAAATTCCCGCCCCGAAATTGTCTAGTGCAATGACGTCATGGTTACTTGTGCTCAATTGTTGTCAGCCTTCATTGTATTACTGGGACGTCATTGCACTGGATAATTTCGGCGCCCGGGAATTTTGAATATCGCGTGTTGAGAGACGGCTGCATTAATTCGTTTTTATGGTCAATATGAGTTTGTTTCAAATAAAACCATGTGATTCGTGCTTGATAATCTATTTTCTATCATATAAGGCATAATGTTGTGATTGCCGGAGACACCCTTTAAATCTCTGTGTAAAGTTCAATTACCTTTTCCCATTGAATGGGTGCTGCTGAAATAACTTAGATTAATCAGTATTAAATTACTCTACCAATTATGACAACTTTAACATGATTTACAAGATTGTAGTAGGTCACATGTTTTACACTAAAATAAGTCTAATAGTTCATAATAATGTCAAGGTTCCGACTCCTCGCTGCACGATTCTGTCCCTTTGGTCCAATGGGATTTACACTCTTCTTTGTCAGCTGGAGAGAAAGAACAAAAGAGAAACATCATGATAAATCAATGAGGCTTAAAATAATACAATAATAACAAAATAAGGGCGGTTCTCGAACCACCAATCTGAAGCCTTCTTGACGCCCGTCTAGCAATGTCTAGGTGTGTTCAAACATATTTATACGTCGTTTCAAATGACATTTGATTTGACAATACAATTTTCCTCCTTCGAAAAAGGAAAACTGTGCCGACAGTGATAAGTGCTGGTCATTGAAAAAGGTCTACTGCGTACCCAAATTATACGAATCGTCGGTTTACAGATGTGCAGATCGGCGCTGCTTAACGGAATTGAATATCAGCTGTATATGATGGTGACCTCAAACAAGGATTAAACACCTTAATGTTGGTGTCATAATTCTGGGCATCGCATCACTAGAAACAATAGCGTTAACTGAACAAAGTATGATAAACGAATACGAACTTTACATGATGCCAACTTTAAAGCAGATACAGGTTCATAAACCTTTATAGAATTTAATTGATTTGCATGACAGGACAGATCATGATTAAATTACCTAAAGCAGCATCTAATTTGGGTAGATAATCATTCCATAGTCTACATGCTATTCCTGACGGGTCTGGTATATTCCTCATCGATGGTGACAATTCTTTGAACATTCTGCTTTCTACAGTGTATCGCGGCCATTCTAATAACTTTGCTGCGGGAGTGGAGGCTTCCTCATTTTCATTGCCAATGTTGGGATTCCTGCACGTGAAAAAAATCAACAAATTCTTTGAACATATTGCCGGCATAATGAGATTATTATCTTCCTTCAATGTTTCAAAATGAGTTAATAATTTCATGCTTATAATAAGCTTGTATACATGGTATAAATGAACAAAAAGAAACCCCACCACCGGGCGCTCCACAGTCACTGGTGGTGTACATACCCGGTATACTTATCCACCTTTTTCGTGTTTTGTAGCAAATTTGGTATCAAATTGGAGCTAACAAGATTCTGCACACGACCTCATCAATCTAATTGTCACAACAGGTTTTTGGTGTAGGATGGGTTACATGACTGCGGACTTTCCAATATTTGAGGGGTTTACTATAATATTTACCAACTTACAAGCTCTAAGATCGATGTCGTACATAGTCTAAATACTTTCACATGGGCTCGACATAACATGCACGTAAAAATGTAAAAATGAAATGCAGGACATCACAGTACCACTCTGGACCCAACAAATGCACAGAGAAAGTAATTAATTTGCAAGTATCGGATTCAACTTCAAATTTAAACTAAATTTTGTATATAGCTTGAATTTATCATTAGTAACGTACCCTGTTTTTGCAAAATTTGACCAGTACATGATAATCTTTAAAGTCATATCCACTTCCACGTCAGTAAGGTTGTAGTCGTTTGGCACGAAATGAACTCCAAAGAATGTGCCGTCATCACCATGACAAGCGCCGCTCCACGGCGTGTTGTACAAAGATTTGCAAGGATGAAAGTTAAATTCATACGCATACACAGAGCCGAGACCAGCTTCAGATGCAGCACGAAGATACGTATCAGTTGGGCAACGGATAGAGTAATCACTTAATAGTTTAACGGTAGCGTCGAAATAATCGGGATCAGGATCGCATATCACGTGATCGTCAAAATAGACCAGTTCCGTAGCAGCGCGTTGAAGAGGTTCAAGTTTGACACCGATCATTGATAGAGCTACGTCAAAGAATGTGGCATTAACGTGCGGTTTTCAATAACTCCGGGATAAAGCATGAATATCCACATCATTCCTTCATCCTTCGTGTGCCCAACCAAAACGTCCATGTTTTCCACTGTGAATGATCGCTTTTTAATGAGGTCTTTTGATCGTTCTGTGAAAAATTTACCATCAAACACTGGCGAGAAGAATGTGTTACTTGCAACCGCCTGAAACATAACCAAACAAATGAATAAGAATAAGCAGGCTATAAATAAGAATAAGCAGGCTAAAAAGGTTTCTCAAACATGCTTGTCTGTCATAAAAGCGAAATGGAAGACGATTTGTATTGCTTTACCATATTCTTATGCACTTCAAGTATTTAAAGGCCCGTGGCCCGATCGACAGCATCTGAGACGAATATTCGTCTCAGGACAGCATCATCCCCTGATTTACCTCATTGTTGATGAGATTTTGGTATCATGTAAAAGATCGTATTTTCGATCCAAATTAAAGTATTTCCGAAGAAATCATGGAAAAGAATCGTCCGATGTGGTTACCTCGCTAGCGAAAATGTCTCATGCCCGAAGCATTGTGGGTAATGTAGCTCCAGGAATTTCACTGCGAAGAATGATTGGGAGAATGACATGGATTGGATAGTAAATACGCGAACATTCCTAAGCTTCTACTATAGCCTACTAGTAACAGCTGATACCGGAACTGATATTCCTACCTTCGCAAATTGTTCGCATGTTTCTCTGTTAATGATGCGGGACCATGATAAAATTCGCGCATACATAACTTTGGCTTGCTAATTGTGCTAATTATTCACATTTTTAAATGGATGATTACAGGGGAAGATATTTGACATAGTAGGGGCCTACGTAAGTTTGAAAACAATCCATATCCTAAACCAATAGGGTTACCCACTTTAATGTGTTTCCATCGTATTGGCTTGTACAGAATTACTTGTGGTGTTATAAATGGGTTAACAAACTTGCAAATTACAATAAGCAACTACGGTATCGATAATATTAGGAAGTTTGGCGAATTTGTATGCTACAAATTGTTATATCCATATCGGCTACATTATTTGTGGACAATGTATTTATTTACCAGCTTGCACATTTCATTTTAATGAGCAATTATTGTAATAAATTATCAGCTGAACAATGATACTGATCGTATATTTACCGTTTGATAGGCTTGAACGAGTTCGTCAGCAGTTACATCCATCAAGCAATCCACAAGTTGTTTGGTGTTTTCTTCATTACATCCAGCGGCCTTACCCAAAGAAAATGCTCCCTTTCGGATGTTTTCGGCGTCGTCCTGCTGCCCCCATGGTGCAGCAGCACTTCCACTCTAATAATTATTTAAAAATAAACAAATAATGAAATATAGAAATAATTATGTAAATTACACTGACGACGATATGATAACCAGTGCCGACACCAAAAATATTTTCCCGGGGGGTTTGGGTCAGTGTGGGGAGGGCCGGAGGGAATGTTAATGGGAAGCAGAGTCCAAAATTGGGGATTGCCTCCCCTTTGGCCAACATTTGATAACAACATTTATAGCGAAGAGGGTATACTTGAACTTACCTGCATGATGGCTCTGGCAAACAAGCCTTTGCTGAGTGGCGATAGAGTATGCAGACTACTACTAGCTCCTCCAGCGCTAATTCCGAAGATGGTTACTCTGTCTGGGTCACCACCAAATACTGCATTTATTAAAAGTAAATATATAAGTGAGTGAAACCAGCACTAGCAATTTTTTTCGGGGATCTTGGGGTTAGTGCGGGAGGGGTGTGTGTTAAAAGCCGATTTATTATTCTGACGGGGGAACGAGGAATGTGGAGTAAAGCCCAAAATTGGCCGGGATTGCCTACACATCATACTGAAATTCATACATACCCCACCCACGCACCAATAAATAAATATTAATTAATTAATTAAAATTAATTAATTAATTAATTAATTTGAATTAATTAATTAATATTAATTAATTATAGTTAATAAATAAATAATATTAATCAATCAATAATATGCGGGGTGGGTGCGTGGGGTGTGAGTGTGAGGTGTATGCCCAGGGGTACGTGTGGGGTAATGGGGTATAAATGTGGGTGTGTGTGAGGGTGTGTATATTTCACATTATCACCTACCGGCAATGTTCTTCTGAACCCATTTCAAGGCTTCTACTTGATCAAACATTCCCAAATTTCCAGGCAACACTTCGTCGGCTGCAGAAAGGATACAAACAAATGGTCCAATGAATATAAATAGCTTCAAGTCAACATTTTTATTACATAAATTCGTTGGTCACGTGACGGTTTTCGGCGAGATAGTATTTTGAGTTAGCATGTCAAGTATTCAGTCTTCATTTTGTTAACACGCTTTTATTCACCAACACCGGAGAGAAAGCTCAAATGAGAACCACACCTCTCTTTTAGTCAATCCAATCTTTCAAGCCACCTACCTGTTCGATGACATTTTAATAAAATTAAAAAAACTATGTTAACAGTTTGAATCTAACAATACAAATGAACATTACCTGTACTTAAGAATCCAAGAGTACCCAATCTATAGTTAAAGGAAACTATGATGACTTCACCAAGCGCCGACATTGGATAAAAATCGAAGTCCTCCATAGTTCCAGCTCCAATCATGTAGCCCCTCCGTGTATATGAACCATCACAGCAGCGTTAGAAGGCTATAAAATTACAGTTAGCACGGTTAGGTTAGAACAAATCACAGAATTGTTATTTCAAATTCAATGCAAAATATGGGGGTACCGCTTCGAATATGAAACAACCAACCTCCACGTGTGACTTTAATTGTTAATGTTATGTCGAACGGGCAATTGAAATGCGTATATCTTTGAACAAGTTCATCTGGATTGTTGTGAAAATGATTTTGAAAGTTCATTATATCAAATCCATTAGTAAAAGATGGTATTTTTACTCGCGTTTTCAGTGACGTTTCTATAATAATCTACCATCTTCATCAGTAATAGTAATGCGTATATTTTTAGTCTAGGGTTTCCAAAATACCGATATCCTTTCATGAAAATGTGTATGGTAACTCTTTTAAGGGTTTGTGACCACTTTTAAGTGGGCAAAGGGCAAAGAAATAGAAAGTTTTTGAAATGCTAATTGCACAAAAGCACCTATAGGAGCAGTAGGCCTATCTTGACTAATAAAAATAAAACAATAAAAGGGCCAATCCAAAAAGAAAAATCGAAAAAGGTGGTCAAGAAAGGACAAAGAAATACAAAGCTTTTGAAATGCTAATTGCACAAAAGTACCTTGATTAATAAAAATAAATAAATAAAAGGGCCAATCCAAAAAGAAAATTGTCAGTATCGACACAAAATTGGCCAATTTAGTCATTTCCCATTGAGCTATTTCAAACATTAGACCAGATGGGTCCGGGCCCAGGCCCCTAAAATTGCCTGATGTATGTTCCCCAAAACACCATGTTTTGGACCGAAAGATGGTAACATCGCAAAACTGAAATTGGACATTTTGAGCGCGCTTCGTGAGCACTTTAGCCAGAAAATGAGTAAGAATTATGGCCAAAATTCATTTCTATTAAGACCAAATTAGTAATAAAAAGGCAAATTTTTCTCGTGGAGCGCGCAATCTTTGAAAAAGTAATAACCCAGTTTACCATTTTCCCTCTTGGGCCACTGTATTGCAAATTTTAAACTTATTTCCTTTGTTTTTTTATTTTTCTTTGATATTTTTACTCTGAAAGTACACTTTCTTTTCGATGGGGATGAGTCGCACCACCCGCACCTACCCCCAGTTTTTGTTTGCCCCATACAGGCTCCACCCCCCCCCCTGGAAAAAATCACAGCTACGCCATGCCACTGCACAAAATAGGTAGTGGTCAATTATATGTATCTATATATATAAAGCTGTATAAATTAGTCATACCACAGGGCCTTTTTTACACACTATAAAGACATCATGCTATAGACATGCTATAAACTGAGAACTGCTAAAAACTCAGTCACCAGCTCACAACCCACTAACCGCTGTTTCTGTAACTCTTTTGAAAATTGTTATAAAGATTTATTTATTTATTTATTTATTTATTTATTTATTTATTTATCTATCTTCATCGCTAATTATTATCGTCACAATCGTTTTGTAATTATCATCATGAAACATGCCGTGATGTGTGTATACATGTACATGTGGACGTGATTGTTCATGCATGTACATGTACGGTATGTGCTAAAGAGTATGTGCAAAAGACAGTTAAAAAGACCAAAATCGGTGCTTGACAGATTGACTCATTTCTTGACAATGAAAGAATAAAAATACAAAATATTCTGCAACCTGAAAGGTTATAGATACATAATTGTTTTCAGTACTCTTTCATTCAAGTCTGAAAAATATCATAAGCATTTTGACGCTATTGTATTTTGATGTCATGCGTGTTGCGCGCTTGCCGCCGCATAGTTTATACAACAAATTTATTTGAAACAATAACATATCAGCAGAAGCAGATTATGAATTATTATTATTATTATTATTATTATTATTATTATTATTATTATTATTATTATTATTATTGTCCTATCTGATCATTATCGTCATTATCATTATCATTATCATTGTCATTATTATTATCATTATCATTATCATAATATCATTATAACCAGTGTATAACACCAATATTAAACCATGCATGAACAAACCAGGATTCTCGGGATAAAAAAAACCCCAAAACCATACAAAAACAAAACCCTAAACAGATCACTGCACCGGTAAAATAGGACTAAACAATATAATTGGGAGCTATTGGGGGACAGCGGTTAGTGGGTTAAGCAGTTCTTGGGGTCTGCGTATCTCGGAGTATAGCGTGCCCGGGATAGCGTGAAAGAAGAAGGAAAAAGGCCCTGTGGTAGGGCTAGTATAAATAGGGATTGACCTTTTATTGCCCAATGTTGTCAATAACCAAAAGGTCTCATAGCCCTGCAATAACAAAGCATTTTTGACAGTGAAAACGACTTTTCGACTTGTTTTTAAGCTTTTTTACATGACGAGCAATTTAAGAGCATTTGCGTTTACTAAAGATAGGCCTAGTTAATTGTATTATATTTAATACGTACCTTTGACACAGGAACATGGACATTTAATATCAGACAATCCTCATCAACCTGTTCTGCCTTTAAAAATGGAAAGATTTCGGGCATTATAGGTTGTGGGCAAATCTTGCCGTACTCCTTTGCGTTGAATTCCCCCTTCAATTCCATAGGTATAGGTGGCTTAAATCTTAATGGTCCTACAGGAGGTTGAGCGTAAGGAATACCTAAATATGCATCCACCTCAAAGTCTGTATCTTTAGCACGGAATTGAAATCGTCTTCCAGTGACCGCGAGTCCGCCATTATATAGCTTTACCACAGGGTCGCTAGCGTACGTTGTAGATACTATTGCTAACAATCCTAGTACTAGCAGCAGTCCAGGCACCATATTTTCTGTTCACGCGGGTGGGAATAATATAATTAATTGTACGATATTCTCAGCGCGTTCAAAACCTGTCGTATGTTTTGTCTGGTTCCTCGTGCACTGGGCTGTTTAATAGCTTTTAATTTCGGTCAGTCTCAATGTGCAAAAATAACTTCCCTTTTCACTGTCGCTGAGCGTGCGCGCGATTCGCATTTCTGAAAAAGCAATCGAGTATAAATTCAACCAGTATATCCAGGAGCTTCCAGGGTACTTTTAACCTTGACCCACGACCTAATTATCGCGAGCAACAGAAACACGTATGGAAATAACGGACTCACATCGTCTATTCATCTATTGCGTCCAATTTGAGCGCTGACATATTGGAAAATGTTGCTTTAATCAATCAGCGTCCAGTTTCCGAAATTGTCAGTTGTGAAATGAGCGTTTTAAATTATATAACACATAAAGGCTTTGACATCATCAAATGGTCGCCTTGTGCTGTAATATGATCGGTTTATATATTGTTCAAAGATCCATTCCAATCGCATATTTTTATAAAGGTCAAATGTAAAGGGGAACTTACTTTTTTACCTAAAAAGATGGGCAATCATCATCAGAATTTCTTCCCATAGGATTACACTTTTTCAAAAAGCACTATATGGTCAACATAGTTATAAAGGATTAATAGTATTTACTTACCTTTATATATTATATATATTCTATGCACATACAAACGGATAAATCAATTATAATTTTTAAACTTTTACCCCCATTGGTGGTCTCTGTGGACCAATCTAATTATCTCATTAATGAATCGCGCGATTTGATTTTTGTACGTGTTGAAATAACCGTCTTGGAGAGTCTGTCAAGTACAAAACAAATTGGTACAATTCTGGCCTGCGCACCTATGTTTTAGGTACAATTCTGGTTTATCCTGCGCACCCAGTATTTTAGGGTTAGGGTTAAATAGGGTTAGGGTTATGTTTGTTCGCAGGGTAGGTACATGGTATACCAGAATTATTCCAAAAAATCAAACGCGTTTACATGCAATCGCGGAAAAAGCACATGTTGGGTCCATAGGGACCCCCTGACCACTTTTGTTAAAATGTTCATCATACTTATTACAAGAAAACAATTTTTCATCTTTAGGTATGTTATTCAGGGATGAACAGATACTTGGGTCTGGGCGCATTATCTACTACACTGACGTGATATTCAAACCAGTCACCGAATCTGGCACTGAGCCTACTATTTTACTAACAAAGACAAAATGACCAAAGGGAGACTCTTTCTCACCAATCACAGGATCTTGCTGCTATCAGCCGAAGAATATCAAGGTTTGATCTACTTTTCTATCATGCAGAAACGCCAAAATAAATCAATCGCGCGGGTTTCAGCCCCACCCTAAATCCCAGCCTGAAACTGGAAATCGAGCTGCTATGAGGGCTGGTCAATAAGTTCCCGCAACTATGGTGTATCTCCACTCATGCATGACTTGTATGACTATTACTTACGTTAAATACAAGTTTGTACTTTTGTCTTTCAAAACAAATATGTATTAGCGATGCTGAATACTTGATTACGTAATGACATTAGCATAAACACAATAGTGTACGGACACTGCCTGATTTATAGTGAAAAATAGTCAAGATAATCTCGTGCCAAATTGAGGTATTGTTACGTAATTCCAAATACCTTGAGAATGAAAGTATGGAATCTGGCGCGGTTTTTGCAACTTTGTAGACCGATAACATAGGAATGATGCTGTACTGTTTTTAGATCTATACCATTTTTATTAAAGAAAAGGGATCGTGTTGAATAGCTCCAATTTTGAGCAGGCTTTATCACCCATTGTTCTTTACATAATAAGAGATAGAAAGATTAATCGATGACAAAATTTAACAAACGGTACCTGGTTTGATTGGGTATCTACTGATTATTTAAAAGGGATGTCACAGTGGTGAAATCACAAACATTTCTTTCTTAATGAACCCTTGTTTTCAAAAGGTCTTGTTTTTGTAATCATAGTAGCACACCATATAGAGAGGCTCTGGATTGAATAAGAAATTTGAATTTCGAAAGGTATATCTAATTCTAGCGTAAGACTTGGTATAGCAATTCACTCACACAGCTACTGTTCCGCAAACCTTGTATTAGCCATATTTTTAGCGCTTTTTGATGAATTATCCTTTTTCATACATTTTGGTACTTTCAATCATGCGTACCATCAACGCATGCGCATATTTCTATTTTTATTGCAACAAATTCTATTGTCCTGACTATGATCTCTCATACCATACCAATAATAATATTTGTTTTTGTTTTATTTTGGAGATAATTTGGATTCTTTCTTCTACCGTGTGGGCTCTTTTCTCCCGATTTTCACACCATTTTTGTTTGTCGTTAAGGCCTATTTTTGGTGAAGTTCAAAGACAGTCCCTTTCCTGATCTGTTGACGGATATATTTCTTCTTTCACAATTATCAATTGAATATACTCAGATTACCTCATACCAAAACCAAGGCTTGTAAATTGTTTTGGTCCTTACTTCTGCTTCTTTTTATTACACGTTCCTCAACTACAATTCAAATTTCCCGCCAATGTTGACAATTGAATACATGAATACAAAAGCCACCTAAGTCCATGCGAAGTTATTTTGAGAGAAAAACCCGTGTATCATTTTAATTCCTTCAGTTAGATTTACCTGGTCAATATGGTAAGTTTTACGTGCAAATGAGTGGATTAACCTGTATTAGGTATGACGATTAGCATTTCAGGGACTTCGTGGGGTTCATTTTAAATTTTGGACTTAGGTGGTTTTTTGAATCATATACAAAGACAACAATGTTAGAATGAGATTACCACTAGTAAGATAATACAAAATAAAGCACATAGGTATGTATAATGTTGATAAGCATTCTGCCATGTAATATAAACCACACACTTTCCTTTATTAAACCCATTTTTTGTTCAAAAGTCATTCTCTAGCAATGAATGTGTTACAAGTGGACTTTTATACATACTGGATTTCAATCAATGTGTTACAAGACTCAAATCATGGAATTGGGTGATTATTTCATACATGCTATTTTTCACATGCCCAAGGATGAATTTGAGCTGTTCTTTCATGCATATGACAGGCCTATGTATAGCAACAATTTCCCATGCTTGACTCAATTTGGCCAAAGTATGGACTTAGGTGGCTTTTGTATTCATATATTCAATTGTCAGTGTACATTATGGGAATGACTTTATGCAAATGAGATTACGTAATTAAAGGTACTCTGATACTAATTGTTGTGTGTTTTGAAAGACAAAGGTACAAACTTTATTGATCGTAAGTAACAGTCATCTAATAAGTCATGCATGAGCGGTGATAAATAATGGTTGCGGGATATTATTGACCAACCCTCGTATATACCAATGTTTTTTTGTTTGATCTCATTATTCTTCCGTTGATTTCGATGAGAAAATATATATACTTACGTAAAAATAATGAAGTGTACTGTTTAGTTTGCACATATATTAATATGACTACTTTTTGCACATTACACGCAAAAGACACAATATCTTAGTGTTTAACAGTTTAAGTTTAGATATGATGAAGCAGGCAGAAGCCGGGTCAGAAGCTACAAAAAGACAAAACAAGCATTAACACTTGGGAGATTACAGATACTTGCCCTGCAAGATGAGGATGGGGAAGTAATAACAGACCGGAATGGAATTATATCCAGAGTTGAACATTTTTACCAGGACCTCTACAGCAGCAGCAAGATCCCAGTAGAAGGCCCACATTTAGTCTCAACCAGTGATCCCAATATACCACCCATCAATGCAGATGAAGTAAAATCTGCCCTTAAAGATATGAAGAAAGGAAAGGCACCAGGAGAGGATGAGATACTGACTGATGTGTTGAAGGAGGGAGGTGAAGTTGTAATTAGTAAGCTAGCTGATCTCTTCACACGGTGTATCCGAAAAGGCAGAATACCAGACATTGGAGTAATGCCATTGTCATTATAGGCAACATCACAGATCTAGGAAACTATCGTCCAATCAGTCTTCTATCCAATGTTTATAAAGCTTGTCACCAAAATCATCACCAATAGGCTCACTGCTACGTTGGACTTCAACCAGCCCCGAGAACAAGCCGGATTTAGAAGCGGATTCTCTAGCACAGATCACCAACATCATGAACATGTAGTTAACCAGATCAAATGAATACCAGCAGCTATTGTGTTTGGCTTTCGTTGACTATGAGAAGGCTTTCGACTATGTCGACAGCATTGAAACACCGGCACTGGTTGACCAGGGAATCGAGAGCAAATATGTCAACATAATCAAGGAACAGCTACCATCCGGCTACACTCTGAGAGCAACAAAATCAACTTTCCCCGGGGGGTCGACAGGGAGATACCATGTCACCAAACTTTTCAAAGCAGCTCAGGAAGCCATCATACAAAAGCTTGCATGTGAAAAGAAAGGGATCAATATCAACATGATCAATGGGGAGAGGACAAGCCCCTTGAGATTTGCAGATGATTATTATAATCTTTGCAGAAAACCCGGATGAAATGGAGTCTATGCTTCAAGCCCTCAACAATGGAAGCAACCAGTAACCAAGTGGGGCTGAAGATCAACATGAGCAAGACCAAAAGCATGTTCAACAGATTTGTCATCAAGAAGCAAATCTATATTCACCAAACAGTACTAGAAAAAGTAAAAGAATATGTGTACTTGGTCAAGTTGTCAAAATGAACTACAACCACTTTGACGAAGTTAGAAGAAGAGTAAAGGCAGGATAGGGTGCTTTTGAAAAAATTGAATGAAGTGATGCAGAGCAATATGCCATTATGTCTTAAACAGAAAGTCTACAAGCAGTGTGTCCTCCCAGCCATAACATATGGCTCAAAAGATTGGGCCTTGACTCAGGGCATGGAGTAGAAGTTGAGAGTGGCTCAACACAGTATGGAAAGGAGTATGCTTGGGATCACAAAACATGCAAAAAGAGACAGGAAAACCAATGAGTGGGTCAGAAGCACGACATAGGTCACCGATGTCATCCAGACTGTCTGGTCAAAGTAGTCTTGGGCTGGTCACTTAGCTAGAACATCCGGAACCGGGACCAGCGTGAGCATTAGTCTGACATGCTGGGGCGATTACCAAATAGGGTGCAACTCTATAGTCTTATTACAACACTGCCCTACCCCATCAACCCTAACCCTAAACTCCGCGCCGTATAAACGAGGGCTGGACTCAAATCTGGCAAGTTGCACCCTATTCGGTCATTGTACCGACATGCCGGCTACGAATCTGTCACGTCAAAACGTGATGAACTACTACTTTGTCACAGCTACTGGACTATCATGCAGCACCGGGTAAAGGAAGCATGCACTGTGTGAGTGTATTGAGCTATTTCTGTCCAGTCGTGATTGTTGGAAAGCCAGACTTAATTCCCCAAAGGCGATACATTCCAGCAGAATATAGTTCAAAATTGGAAATCCTGAACATGGGAGATTATTTTTGACATTTCCATGATTTTTCATTCATATGATTCATTTAGGGGGCTGCATTTTCTTCCGAGGGGGAGGGGGGGGGGTCCAAAGTCGGCGTTCAGAACACTGTCACAATTCTGGAATTATTAAAATTCCTAAGTAATAACAGCGAGAATATTGTCAAAATTCTGGAGTGAAAATATTACCACAATTCTGAAATTCGTAATGAAATTCCTAATATTTGACCGTACTAAGAATATCGTCACAATTTTGTGGAATTTTGATAGAACCAGATAAAGAAGAAGCACAAAATGTGTCACGAATAAAAGAAAGAATAAAAAATTAATAACAATGATCGACTGTTATAGCGCCACCACTTTTCCACAAATCTCTATCGAATGTTAAAAAGTGATGGCACTTTTCAGTTTAACTTAACTTGTAAATGGGAGGGGGTCAGATATGCGATATCGTCATTGGATTATTACGTAAAAATCTTCACAAACAATTCTGAATATGTTATTTGGTATCAAAGCAAAATTATATTATTCTAAATAGTTAAAAAGGATTCAAGCCTGATTACCTATAGCCGAGTGGGAGGGTTTTAATTTGGTTTGAGCAGCAAGCCTCCGTTAGCATGATAACTTGATAAGAGTAGGCCTATATATGAATATTAAAGGAGTATCATTCGTGATCCTAGCATCCTCTTTTTATGACATTTTTAAGTAGGCCTAGATATACACGAAAAAAAACTTATTCCCAAAATTTCAGTTGATTCCTATTCTGCGTTTGCGAACCTGCGTGATTATCATGTGTTATTTACATTGCGCCATCATAGGCAACGTGTTGACGGTACTTTCGTTCTGTAGTACTTTATATTTATATATATATTTGCTAAACGAATTAAAGCCTTAATGTACGATCTTTTTAAATTTTTCTTCCAAAATGATAATATGCAATCATTATGAAAGTTCTCAATACATTTGGACGCGAAAAACATGGGAAATTTGCAAAGAAACAACATCATTCACCTCTATCACTCGAAATATCTCGCACTTTTTGGATTGACGCCAAGGGGGCGGGGGAGCGTAACCAAACTGGCTTCGTAGGAGATTAAGATTTGCGATCGTTCTGACATACTATCATATTAAATCTGAAAAATTATGATAATATGTCGGACCAACAGAAAATAATCCCGTTTTACTACAAATAGGGCGAATTAGACAGTTTGCTCATAGATATAAGTTGGAACATGTGTAAGTATTACAAATAATTATGCCAAAAAATCAGTTTTGAAAAAAATAAAGGTATATTCTGAAAAAATAAAAAGATCATACATTAAGGCTTTAATCTGGTTTCTGTCATGATGCTCGTTTGTCTGGGGTCATTATTTATGAACAGCGCCCCTGTGAGGTACGTAAATTGGTATAAAGATCGGGATAAAGATTGGGTCAGACCACTGATCTCTATTCAGACTCATCGCGATGGCTATGGGAATTTCCCCTTCAGCGAAATACTTCACGTGGGCATCACCGCCAGGCGCGGCGCTAGGCAGTGCCGAGCAATGAGGGAACTTGAACGACTGTTTTGATGCTTTGATCCGCGGTTTTGTTATCATAAAACCCCATAAAACCTCATTGGCATAAAAAAAAAATAATTGTACACTTGCCCTTTTTCAGCATTTCCCCGTATTCTTTTTTTTTTTTAAATAACAACCTGTTATGAATATTATGGCCTACTAATCTATAAATAGGGGCACACCATGAAAACAATGTAAACAAAGACAAATCACTAGGCCTATTTGAGAATATTTTTTAATGCACCAAAAGAATTTAATACAAACCTGCAAAATGCATCCCCTATACAAATCCACCGTTGAGCTTGGAGGAAAAAAACCTTGAATATAAAAATGCCACTAAAAGCACTAAATGGTGCAGGTGGTGCCATTATTTGGGAATAACCAAGCTGGACCCTCAGTATTGTAGGCCTACCGACTGTGGATTAGTCCTACCAATATCAAGCTGGAACATTTTGAGCATTTGTTTTGTTTAATAATGCAGAAAAATAAGATTAAGCCACACTTAAGGAAAAGATAATAAAATTCCCTTTAAAAGGGAAAGCCAGCTTCAATATTAGGTCTAGTTTGGGTGCATAAAAGGCAATTTTTGGATCACGCTTACATCCACCATGTTTCATAATCATATGAAAGTCTGATAGTTGTGAGAAAGAACAGGCCACAGACGTGAAACAAGCTAGAGAGCTTGCGATTTCCAGACGTAGGCTATACGTATAGGCCTATCATACGCCCGTGCGTCTATTCAAACCCGTCACATGACATGCATGAGAGTAATTTTGAATAGATGCTATGTCATGATGTTGCAGGTTGACCTCCCGGGTTGGCCCAAGTTGATAACTGTGTCTTATATTTGCACGGGAAACCCTAAAATGACAAGATGAACAATGACTTCTTCGAGAAGCTTTGATTTTTCGTCGCTTCCTGGGCTTTTTTGATGATCTATTTTTAATAGTGAAAGAACGCAATGAACACTAATTGATTGGGACATATTGAAGTCAGTTCTATACCTGAGGCCCAGATTTATGGTCAAATTTGACAATGATAAAATTGGGGTATACATTTTTGCTGAAAAAAAAATTGCAAAATGACCCATTTTTGCACTAATTTTGACCTAGAAAAGAATATCTTTGTTATACCAGAGCCCCTGCAAATGAGCCACATATTTGCTGCACGTCTCCGTACCGTGGTCATTTGTAACGAGTACCCCCGGTTGATCTTTGACACTAACCACTCACCAGTTCTTGTCAATTACAAAGTACAGAAGAACAGTAAACATTTTCTCTGAGTAAACACACAATGAAATTTAATAATAGTTTTTCTGTTTCTTCGGTATCAATGACTCACTTTGTATATTTGATCAGTGACAAATTCATGTTAAAGTGAAATAATAACAGTAAACAAAGGCGATTCTCGAACCACGAGCTATAACCACGAGCCACCATGCACCTGCTTATCATATCCATTATGAATGGAAAAAATATATAATTATATGAAAAGAAAAATAATAAAATATTGCAATAAACAAATTATACATAAAATCTTTTTTGTTTTTTGTTTTTAGGTTGCTATCGCCTTATTAGTATTATTACTATTTTTGCTCTTCACTTTTTCAAACCATCGAAAAAAAATTTGGCCAACATTTTCGGGGTGTTGAAGAGGGGGGCAAAATTCACCCTTTTTTCAGCCCGCTGGGTAGGAGCGACCTGGTTACGCTACTGGGGTGGGATGGGTTTTAGTGTATACCATTTTGGATACTTATTCAATTTTGGTTTGGGCAAAATCGACGTATATGACTAAGGTTTTAGGCATTGAGGAAATTAACATTGTGTTTGTCTATATACAAAACTGCTCAATCATATTTTTGGTAAACGAATCTGAAACATTGGGTTAGGAAATTACTTCTATCCAGAAATAGCTTGGCATGTTATAATTTGATTCTGATTAATATAAATGACTCTTTTTCATATTTTTTGAGGTGTATTATTTTTTTCGAGGCGTATTACTTTTTGAGGTGTGTGACTCCAAATATACACCTAGCCCTTTTGTTAAATGACACGGGTCAGTAAAGAAACCATCAATTACAGACAATAATCACAATTCCTATTTTTAAATACATGAATATGGAGAAGTCGACTGATTATACCACAAAATGGGAAAGTTCTTTTACCAGTCACTTGCCACTGGACGATTTGTGTTTTAATCCAAAGGCGGGACATTTCAGGATCTGTGCCTTTACTCATCAAATCAAGTTCAGTCTGACCAGAGAAGTGAGTGATCGGACCCATTGCACATCCCAGCAAACACAAAACGTTTTCGACATCATTCGCAAAAGGTTATAAAAGGTTGTCAGAAAACGTTTAAATGTCGGGTTATATAAAGGGTATTATTAAGAGTATAAAACGTTTTCATAACCTTAAAAAAGATTTTTAGATAATCTACTGCTCAGCAAACAAAAATGTTTTACAGAAAACGTTTAAATCTCGGGTTATATAAAGGGTATAAAAACGTTTTAATAACATTCCAAAAACATTCTTGAAAACTTGATACAAAACATTCTAAACAGAATGTTATTTTGGGGTTGAAAAAATATTTTGTGAAAAACGTTTGCCCAAAATATTTTCAATAACGTTTTCAAAACGTTTTCATGACCTTTATATAACCCGACATTTAAATGTTATTAAAAGGTTTTGAAAAAACCATTTTAAGAACATTTCTGTGTTTACTGGGTTCAAACATTTTAACATAATGTTATTTAAGTATTGACACAATATTTGGCAAAAATGTTTGTAAAAATAGTTTACAATAACATTTTTGAAAACATTTAAAAATATTGTTGTAGTGTGTTTTCATACAAAACGTTTTAAAACGTTATCATGACCTTTATATAACCCGACATTTTAATGTTATTAAAACGTTTTTACCTAAACCAAAAGCCAAAATATAACTTATTTAAAACGTTTTAAAAACGTTTTTGTGTTTGCTGGGATATCAGGGGTGACTGATTTGAATAAAGAATTCCTTTAAAACAGGAATGGGCGCCCAATGGAGGCTTTGATGTGATGTGCTGAAATGTAACCTTTTGGATAAAATTTTATTCTTTGTAACAATTGTATAGCATTGTAATCAAAGACAGTCTATATTAAGCATGTCTATTGCAGTGGGAGAGGTGTAAAATCGTACTGCATGGGATGGAAGAGGATTGGTTTCAAATAAAAAGGATTATTGGGAAAACCTCAGGTCACCATTTTGGTTAGGCAATTAGTATATCATGTTATGGGGGCGGGGGGTGTTGGGGCAGAATTTTATATTCACCGAATATAGCTTTGCATATTTAATTCTTATGGATTGTTTTCCAAACGGGGTATTTATTTCTTACGATTGACTGCATAATTTGCTAAAGAAGACAAGAATAAACAATCTGAACAAGTGTTATTTAGTGACTTTATGTAATTTTTTAAATCAATACTGAAAAAAAATATGAATATAAACATTCACATAGGCCTAACTAAACTGAACCGAAGCGAGCAAAATCGTACCTATTTAGGTCCAAAACATGGAGTTTTCGGGATAAAAAGATGCACATGGCAATTATTGCTTTATTTTTTTCCGTTAGGATTTTAAGGGGAACATCCCCCATAGAAAAATTGGGGTGGGACGCCCCCTGCTTATGATAGGTAACTGTGCACAAAAAACATGTGCGTTAATATTCAATACATTGAGTAGGAAGGAAGGAAGGAAGGATTGACATTTGTTTTCGGCATGTTCTTTTGTAGATGGGGTATTCATTACGAAGAAAACACAATTTCAAACCTGGTTGTGATTTTTTAAACTTTATTTTGGAAACAAAATACAACTAATAAAAAATATGGCATTTCATAATATAAATATATAAAATCACACATACTTAAATTACATCTCAATCGTTAGGACTAACCGGCTCATCGATTTGCTCTAGATATTTGCATATTTTTTATACAGTAAAATTGTATACTCTTGAAAGAAAATTTATACACACTTAAACGCGTTCACTAATATAGTGTAATAGTCAAGCAATATAGTAAAATATATATTCATTAAATCTACTATAGCCAAATAACATTAATTACGATTAACATTCAGTTTTCACCCCCATAATTCCTCCACTTTTGAGAGTATAATGTTTTTTCTTAAGTTTTGGTTGTTGAATTTGTTTCACAAATTTAATCAATGCATGGTTTTATTGGTTTACAGTCCATAAAGGTGCGTGGTTTACTTTAAAACGTACATCATTATCAGTGATTATTCCATTACGTTCACACTACGTGTGCGTTCACACCATTCATTCACTCCCACTCCATCCTATATTGCGAAAGGCCTCTTCCGATCCGTAAGTTAAGGAAAGTCCGCGGATGAGTATTTTATCAGAGGTTTTTACTTGCCTTGAATTTATTTAGCTAATATTATATAGAGTTTTTGAACAGAATATATATATACATTGTGAATACATTGTACATTATGACACATTATGTGTTACGTATATTATTCACTATGGCTTGACTAGCCATTTTGTTTTCATTAAGGTGCATAATATGCGCGCTATACGGTATGTATATTATAAATAAAGAATATACTATTTATGAACTAGAACAATAAATAATTTCTTTCTTAAAATACGGTGCACAATATGTGCCTACTTGCATTAATTGCTTTCTAGAAACAATTGCTATATAAGAATATGTCACAATTATGAGTAAACGAAAATAATATTAATAAGTTAACATCAAATTCCCAAAACAATGGTTTGAATACATTGTTACCCTGACACTTGTAACATTTTACCGTGTATATAAGTAATATAAAATGGATTATTGCATAATATTATAAATATATTAAATCACACATATTTAAATTACATCTAAGCTATTATTTGCATTTTTTAAATACAGCAGGTCTGACGTTAGGCCAAGCAACATAAATTGCCGGTTAATGCTTAATTCTCCTCCCATTTCTCGTCTTGTGCGAGTAATGTGTTTTATTTTGTTTTGGTTGCTGAATTTTGATTCATAAAATTAACAGTTAAATAGTCCATGGTTTAACATGTATATTTCATTACATTCAAACCATGCACTCCTACTCCATCCTACATTTGGGAAATATAAAGTAAGGCCTCTTCCACTAATAAGGAAATTCCACGGATGAGAAGCATTTTACCAGGAGTTCTTACTTGTCCTTAATTTATTTAGCTAATACTATACAGAGTTTTATAAAAGAATATATACATTGTGAATACATTGTACATTTTGACACATTATGTGTTACGTATATTATTCACTATGACTTTACTAGCCATTGGGTTTCATATTTTAAGGTGCACAATATGCGCATTATGTATAATAAAATACTGTAAAGAATATAACATCAACAATCTACATAAAACTATAACAATAAATAAAACTATAATTATAAATATTTTCTCTCTTAAACTGCGGTACACAAGATGCTTACTTGCATTAATTGCTTTCTATAAACATGATAAACAATTGCTCGGAATATACAATTATGAGCAATTGAAAATCATTCGTTCATTGTTACCCTGACACTTGCAACGTTTGACCTGTAGGCTATATAAAATGGATTAGATTGTTCGTACTCTTCTGGTCCATGAATTCCAGGGACATTTCATTGGTAAATAAATATATTTACCAGTCCTTCACATGAGCATGAATGAAAAAGGAAAAATAATATTTCCAGTTTCAAGAAGCTGTACTTACAATTTTCATAAAGCAAAGTTGTCTCTTCTTTCTCTCGATAAATATTTGTATAATTTTTTTTTAAATCGTTATTTTACGGCTTGAAAAATATTGCACATCCCCCATTCCCATGAATTAATAACCACATATTATATTCGTATATCGCGGTTAAAACCGCATAATTTTGGAATGTAATAATTGTTGGTATTTGCATCATCATGCCAACCAGTGTTTCAATTAACAGATGAGGTAATATATTAATGACTTTGACCATTTAATTGACGTAATCGAAAGTTCTTTGCGAGACAAAGTGTTACTAAAATTATCTTGGAATATTTCCTATTAAGATATCGTGCTGTTGTAGGCCTATTCAGCCTTTGAGCGCGATTACACGTTATACATTGCACAATATATCGGTAAAATAATGAGGCTTAATAATCATTGTTTACAAAAAATAATTGGCATCATAGTATACCTAATTGCTGCTTTAACAATAGGATATTGTTGTTATTGGTTATGCCACTGGTTTTTTAAATTATTTGCTTGGATACGCGTGTGCGGGAGCCTTACTCCAGTATTTCCTATTAAGATATCGTGCTGTTGTAGGCCTATTCAGCCTTTGAGCGCGATTACACGTTATACATTGCACAATATATCGGTAAAATAATGAGGCTTAATAATCATTGTTTACAAAAAATAATTGGCATCATAGTATACCTAATTGCTGCTTTAACAATAGGATATTGTTGTTATTGGTTATGCCACTGGTTTTTTAAATTATTTGCTTGGATACGCGTGTGCGGGAGCCTTACTCCAGTATTATCCCGCTTTGCCAAATTAAACTATATAAATCCTAATCCTTAGTAACAGTCAAATTTTAATATTTTTTGCAACTTGAGGCAAAAAAGGATCAAAAACATGTTACACGATTTCTTACAATTGCAGTCACAAAATTCAAATACTTGACACAAGTTTAAGCATTCAAATTTTTGGCTGTAGGCTAAGACTTTGCTTATAATTTTTATATTTTATGTTTATTTTTCTAATTGATTGGAAAAGATAAATTTTAGTATTATGCTGAGACTATAATACTGCAGGTTCATGTGTTTGTGTTTGATCATTTTGATAGTTACAGCAGTATTAAACACCCAAAAAAAAAAACACATGTTTTTGGCCCTCATTTCCAAAAAATTGACCAAATATTAAAATTTTTATAGCCAATTAGAACCAAAGGATTAGGATTTAGCTATGTTTCATTTGGCAAAACAGGATAATATTTTTAACCAAAAAAAATAGTACTGTATTTTTCTGGAATCGGGACTCCAATGTATGATCGCTCACGCTCATTTTAGAGCTTCCCAGTCTCTCCCTCACTCTCTCTTTCTCAAAAAGATACAAAGAAAGATCAAATTGAATATAACTTAGAAATACATAGTAGCAGCCTGTTAAATATAACAACGCGTTCTTTCAATATTGTTTCAGTTTCGTATAGGCCTAAACGAATCTGAAATTGTCTATTGCACGAATATTGCACTGGTACATGGTGAGATAGTAGAAGAAAAAGACTGTGTTATAAAACTACAATATCTTCTCATAAATAAATAAATAAATAGTAAATAGGTGATTGCATTTTTGTGAATAAATAATGAATTTGGTGATAATGAATATAAATTAATACTTGTTTAGAGTACTGATGAATACACTGTTGCCGTCTTTCCAGATCACGTGATATGGATCTTATTATACAGTTCTTTGCCTTACACATGTGCAAGCCACTGGTACAAATTCATAGTCTGGTTTATATCTGTTGACATAAAAAAAAAAGAGAGATTGGAAACTTATTAAAACACTCACAAAAAGAGCGATAGACACCTTAAAATATAGTACAATGAGTGAGGCCCAATTTGTCCGAAACACCATGCCCTCAGGACCATGCCACGGGTTCGGCGCTTTTTACGCTTCCTTAGCTTAATTGTTTGTGGGTCTGTGGGTTCGAGTAAATCCGCAAAGCTCGCAAAGTCGTAATATCACCATGTACTTGTGACACCATTTATTCCATATCTTTATGCTTATGATCAAGAACCAATAAATACGACAGCATTGCGATTCGAATTTAATGTTGTCAGATTTTCTTCAGATTTTGGTCAAAAAACTGACTTCATCATTAAGCTCTAAATAGTCAAGTTCATTTGATATAATAATAACTATTCTATAAAATACAGTCTTGCATGAGCCGGCTAACTAAATTGTAATTTGTGGCCAGATGAAAACTATAGTCGTAGCCTTTTCGAAGTATGGTGTACACAAAAAGAGGGCAGTCTTCAAGTTGGGTAAAACCCGGTAAATTCAAAAGACTTTACCCACATCGTGCAGCGCCATCCTATTGTGTCCGCCATGTCTCGAAAAGGCTATGGCCAAAAAGAATGTAAGTGTTTTTTTACATACCTGCATATACCGTCAACACAGGATCCCTCGCACTTCCTCAATACTCGTACTTTATGAAAGATTGGTTTACACGAACTGCCGATGGTTACATACTCCTGGCTTGATGAATCTATACAGTGGGGGCAGTGACACTCGGCGAACATCATTTCACGAGGATGCCTGTAAATTGCAATTTAGTAATCAATCAATTAATCAATCAATTAAACAATCAAGCAATCAATCGATCATGAATCATGATACCTTTTATTAGACCCACATTCTTAATTTATTTTCATTTTTCATGGGGATTCTTCCATATACTTTTTCCCAACACGTCTGTTTCGACGTGCTAAACCAGTCTTTTATAATAGATTCCTATTTGTTGATAGATACTACAAAATGATTAGTTCCAATTCAGTTCCTGACACCTTACCATCAACTTTGCTCCAAAATCTCCGTTTGCTCAGCTTGTTAACACGTCCAATCCAGTATGTTCCTGAAGACACTATTATCATATTGCCTCATGAACCCGGGCCTCTCCCTTGACCCCCCATAAGCTAAGACATTTCAAGCTCAATTGACGGTCATGCCTTCCACCAAGACATGTCTAAACAGAAGACACCAAAATCAACAGGTGTTATATTTTAGACGTGTCTTGCACGAAGACATGAATCTGTGTCATGTCTTGACTTTGCGTCTCAAAGCCGACTTCACGTGACGTGTCTCAGAAATTATGTTTACTGACAAGACACATCTATTTCTTATGTTGAAGATAATTTTTTATAGGCATAATCAATGACACTATTTTCACAGTGTAATATTTGATATTACACACATAAAACACCGACAAATAAACGAGAAAGTCTTACCTGTCCTCATCGGTATCCGAGACGTATGTCCACGGACACAGGCTATTCCTGCTCACACTATGATGTCCACTGGTATCCAAAAGACTTTCTGGACATTGTCCTGTACTGCTATCATAACTGTGATATCTCTGCCTACGGTACTGCTGCCTTCGTGTGTCCGTCATATTTGAAATTTCAGAGCTATCGAGTGGCTCACCAATTGGGAGACCAAATTGGTTGACTTCTACTTCTGAAATGAGTCTACACTCATTTTCTTCCAGTTCTTGATCTTCAACCATGTCCAGATTACTACCTTGCATATTAACAGATCCTGATGTTAAAGAAGCCGATAAAGAATCATTGATGTTGTCTCCGTCACGTTTTGCTCTATCTGTCTTTTGAATATCATCGATGAGTTTGGCAGGTTTCTTGAGTAAGACGAATGCATTGGATAAAGTCACTACAGCGATTACGAACACACACACTGTTTGGATGAAAGACTCGTATTTTGCCTGAAATAAAAATATTGAGTATAAAATAGACATGATATACCTGCTGATTTAAATAATACTTGACTAGGTCGACAGAGAAAATATATATAACCCAGTGTTTTTGACAATGAAGACAGGCCACTGAGACCAGCCGTCCGTTACCAGCCTTTAAATTTTAAAGAGAATGACTGAATGAGTCTAATGTTGATTTGAGAAACATAAGAAACGGTAGATCAGCTAATTCGAATTAAACATGAACGAAAAGAGGTTTCCAATCAAATGTACGGATACCTCTTTTTCATTTTTTACCGATTGATTCTTGCTATATTTTGTAATTTTTAAGTGTTTGCAAAGAAAACATTTGTGATAATTATTGAAGAAAAAAAACTGAATTAAATAACGGAATTTACTCTTGAACAACAAGCTGTACAGTGTACATGCAAACAAATGTGAATTTGATAGAGAACACAATGTGTGCGATATTCAAATAATTCAGATAAACAGAACTTACCATTATAAAATTACTGATAAGTTATAATTTCCCGAGATATATTGAATGATATTTCTCCACTTCGTTTGTTTCTGCTTTGAAGAGAAAGTGCTCCTCTACATGTATTATATACATTTTTTAACTTTAAGAAAACCTAGGCTGTTACTATAAATAGATTGGTAAACTCCTGGATGACCAAAGATTTTGTGTATGACGTTATCGCAGTGAAATCAAAGTACACGACTAGTGAGTTTACAATAGTGAGATTTAACAATACGGATATAAAAAACCAGCAAAAACCCAGTGGAAACATGATATTGAGGACTTCCGGTATACAATACTTAACACTACCAGAGGTATTATACATTTGTACGTGCATGGTTCTGGGGCTGAGCTTGGGTCTTGTGCGTTAGTCTTTTGTAAAAGTTTTTTCTTGATTTTTTTCAATTACATTTCTTTTCTTCAGCGGACTTGTGAGCGCCAGAAAACTCTGACGTATACCTTATAGGGACTGGGTAAAATTTCCGAACGGCCAAAAATCGCTTCCCCCCCTTGGCCTGCCAAAATCGCTTGCCCTCAGGCTTCTCGCGGGCCCGCCAAAAAATCTTTGCCCCCCCCCCCCTGAACATGCCAAATTTTTGGGATCCCAATTTGCAAACCTTAAATGGTCTAGATGTTGCGAGCGCAGCGAGCAGGAAAATTTGCATATTAAAGCGCTTCCGTATTTTTTCCTAAGCATTTTAGAGCGTTTAATTAAAAAGGTCCCCCTCCCTCTTTCGGCTCGCCAAAACTTTCTCCCCCCACCCTTTACCCTCCCCAGGGCTCATAATTATTGCACAGCCTCTTGTCATACCTATAGGGGGCTTTGGGGATTTAGCCCAAAGGTGTTCTGCATCTGTGCAAAATGCCAAAATCGGCATATTTTTGTCACATTTCGAATCTGGGACCCCACCCCACCCACCTCGTGGACTCATAGCTCTTATGTGGTTAAACTTTAGGGTTTGTCCATAACAAAGTATTTTCAAACTTTACCATAAGAGCCCTGTCCGAATATTATGTCATTAAGCCGAGTCAGAGCATCAGGCCATATTCCCAATTTTGGTAAATAATACAGTTTATCTCTGCATATAGGACACTCATGACAAGTATTAAATAAGCAAAAAACAATCATGTACATAGGGGAACATAAAACCCATTACAATGACATCTCACGTATTAAACCCATAACCTTTCCCTGTGCGTATGGGCTTTATTTTTCTCAATATTTGAGTACAAACACCGCTAGCGCAGGCACCGCTCCGACTCGCCTTAACTGATTTCATTTTTTTTAAAGTTTTTATTTATTTGCCTTTTAAATTTGACTATATATAGGCTTAATCAACAATTAAAAAATTAGACTTTGATCGATAATTTTTCCAACCATAAATGGGATGATAAGAATGATACCGATCCAGTATAAATCAGTGATTTCGGAAATCCGTATTTGCTCAAGCGTTAAATTAACCGCGCCGCGACAACCCTTGGATGATGTGGATGATGACGTCAAACGGTCATAGGGCTATCCCGACCTTGGGGATCACTCCATTGGAATGTAGGGTTGAAGAACCCGGATGTATTGACGGGATTTCTAGTTCAGTGCACGATTGGCAAGTCAATATTTTGGGACGAATTCTGTGTAATTACAAGATACATATTTGGTGCATACGCACCAATATGAACCTCGCGCCAATCGATCCGTGTTCAACGTATAAGTGACGTATATTTCATTGCTTAAGCATTGGAGAAATAGGTAACCTTGTGATTTTCTCCAAAACTGAGCTTAAATCTGACTTCACAGTTCTTTTCGTCACTGAGCAACAAAACAATGACAAAATGGTGTTTTTCCGTCCGCAACAGTTGCGGCGCCAGGGGGGGGGGCAAATGCCCCCAGTCAGAACTCTTTCCCCCGTTTCCCCCAGTAAAAACCCAAAATGACGAAAATTTTCATATTTTGCAGTAATTTTGCGCGAAATTGGTTGATTTGCCCCCCCCCCCTGAAATTCACTTTGCCCCCTCAATGCCCCCCTGAAAAAATTCCTGGCGCCGACACTGGTCCGCAGACTTTCCTTACGGAAGAGGTCCCTATTCCCAAAATTATTGGATGGAATGGTAGTGAATAGTAAGGACGGGCGCAGGTCCAGGTTGACTTGTTTTTCGACTCCGAGGAAAGAAGGCCCATTCCCCATTCGCATTTACCTTCAAATTTGGGCTGCATGTCTTATGTTAATTTGATAATTTGTTGTAATATATAGGTCTAAAATAGAAAATGTGTTTGCTATGAGTGCATAAAATGATATTAGACCTCATAAAAAAATATAAATAAAATCCGTGCTGTATGGTATCGGAGGTAATCTCAATTAAAATATAATTTTCAACATACACACTGTGTTGTCTATAATAAAAGCACTGAGGTGGTTATTGATAAATTTGGTTCGCCAGTCACGCATTGTATTTATTTATCTTTGCTATTAAACGCGAACAATTAGCAAGGTAAATAATTATGCGTTACTATGGCAAAGGTGCATCATATGCTCCAATGTATCATCTTTATAGCTCGAGTAGTGAATTTGGTATGTATTAGTAACTTAGTAAGAAATCTTTTGAAAGTCTTTATTATTATTAAGAGGTCATTTTAAAATTCAAAATACATGAGTCAGTGTGAACACTCTAACTTCTAAGTGTAAATATATGGATAACACTTAATTCTTTAAAACTTGCCCTTATGCAAGTCATGTCTTGCATGAAGACATGGCTTGTGGAAAGACAGGACTTTGAGCTATGTCCTTATCCAAGACATGACTAGCTACAAGACATCAACATAGTATTGTAGCTAGCCTTAAGTCATGTCTTAATTATAGGATCAGAATGGGACATGTCTTACTTCATGTCCTAATTAAAGACACATTATTGAATAAGTGACTTCTAACAAGTCATATAATGCTTCGAGTCGTGTCTTATCGCAATTTTCTATGTCTCTAAACTAGACATGACTCATATGCATAAAGTCATGACAAACCACAAGATATGTTTGTTGCACAAAGACGCTAAATTAAGACATGTCTTCTGAAGATATGTCTCTATGCTAGACACAATTTTTGCAGTGTATGTGACGACGATTCAGCGCATTAGGCTACGCGCTGCTGCTCTTTTGAAAGGTTTTTTTTCGTTTTGGATTCCATTTCCATCATTGTCCATGTAGGCCTATATGATGTAGTTTCTTTTACGAAAATTTTAAAGACACTCATCGATATTTCCCCTCAGCACTTTGTAAACCAGCTACACCTGAAAAAGACAATTAAAATATTGTTAAACTACACTGCAAGTTGTGCTTCTTAAGTATGGTTTGTGTATGGTAAACATACAAACTGTGTGCGATTTCCTTTTTCTACAAAAAATAGCATTCGCCGACTGGGAAAAGGAAAAGAAACATTAGCATAATTCTTTTCACTAAAAAAAAAAAAAAATCGCATAGCACTTAGCTTTTATGGCAAATGTTCGTGAGACAAGCCTTTTTCGTTTGTTGTTGTTGTTGGCCTAACTTCTTCTTGGTAGATTAATGATATGAAAATGGTGAAGTGAAAACTATGTGTAATTGTTGCATTTCACGAGGTTCCAATGCTGCAGTTTCTTCAGTAAACATCAAAACTGTGGGTACTAATCATTTTGAGACCGTCCGTATATTAGTATAATTTTGGGGCACTTCAATATGAAATGGATATAGGTGTATAGTGCTGGCACTTTTGCAGTAAGGGCATTCGGTGAGAGCAAAATGTAAAAAATATGGGGTCAATGGGTGAGAAAATGACTTTTTTTTACAAATGGACCCTTTGGGTGAGAGCCGAAACAGCGCCACAGAAACCTCGAACATCGAATTTCTAGTTCTAAATGGCGTCAAATTTCTTTGTTTTTTCAAAATAAGTAACAAAATCAGTGATAAATGAAAGTTGCTGTTCAAACTATATTAAAAATAAGGGTCTTTGGGTGACAGATCAAATGGAAAAATAAGGGGTCTCCGGGTGACAGAGCATGTGTTCGTAAAAGAATATGGGGTCTTTGGGTGACTACAAATAGCCTACGTTAAAAGTGTCAGGATTTGCCTAGTTAACGTCGCTGTGTGAAAAATAACCGGCCAATATTAAAAGTACTCTTCTAAAGTTCTAGAAAATATAGTTTTGTAACATGTCCTAAATTTTTAGCTAATTTAGATGTTTGGAAATATGCGTACTTTGGTGTTTTAGTGTATGTTGTAGGTAATAGTACATTGCCTAGTTAACGTGGCTGTGTGAAAAATAACCGTCCAATATTAAAAGTACTCTTCTAAAATTCTAGAAAATATAGTTTTGTAACATGTCCTAAATTTTTAGCTAATTTAGATGTTTGGAAATATGCGTAGGCCTACTTTGGTGTTTTAGGAAGGATATGTAAACGACAGATAACACCAAAAATATGAAGAAATTATTTCCAAACCGTGTTAAGTCTGCAAACCACCATGCTTCTCATTTTCAAGAACGCTGGTTAACAATAAGCACGTATTGTCTCATTTCGTATACAAAGACCACACAGAATTGTTCTCTAGCGCTCGCTTTATAGTCGTTCACCCAACTGAAACTATAATCCCAGCGCATTGCTCCATTGTACGTGTAAAGCAGAAACATATGTTGTGTGTATTTAACCAGAGAAGATATGACTCCATTTAATCAGTTGAGCTGTTTTCAATGAGTGTTATCTTGGTTTAATAGCTTTTAATGGGGTTTAAGTCCTGCAAAGGTCGAGGTGAATTCTACTGTACTGCATCATGTAATATTGTTATCTTCTTGTATCCCACCATATCAAGGGCATATAGGAACCCATCTTACAACCTGGCTTTACGTCATATCCTACACTCAATATTTCTGTATCTGATGCAACAGTTGTAACGCGTTACGGTTGTTGCATCATGACATAGGACTGGTCTTATACAGGCATGAGTATACAATTCAATATAAAAACAGGAAAATTCCGAAAAAAACAACAACAAAAACCATGAAAAGTGCGTAAAATGTGGCAAAAATGCTCAAAAACGGGCTAAGAAGAAATAAAAACACATACATTTGGGCAGCAAAATAGACAGGAATTCCGGTTTAAACAGGAAAATTCTCATGTCTGTCTTAATACACAATTTTAAACAAAATTGTTTTTGAGGGGGCAGTCGCCACCTCCTGCAACCATTACGTCCATATAAGCATACGGTCGGAGTGACCATCCAGGGAAGTTGAAAAAAAAACCCCATGATTTGATAGTCCCAATTATCTCCAAGAATTACGCAAGTTTGGTTTTGTTGTTTTGACACATAAGCCTATAACAACAATATTTAGGCCTATACTTTTCCTTCTACTCAAGTTTCTAAATAATTATATTGTGGTGCGCATTTGTCTTGGGTTGCATGTCATGAATAGTCATCTTTTGTGTAACATAATATAAAACGAGAAAAGTACACCAATTTTGATTCACATATTAAGGAATGTATTTTAAACCATTATTATACGAAAAAAAAAAAAAATAAAAGTTCTACCTCCATCATCACATCTCTGTTACCTTACGTGTCAGGATATTGATGATAATATTATCCATGATTATACTTTAAAGTCTCGGCTACAAAATGAAATGACTTTTGATTGTTTAGTTATGTTGGTTAAAGCGAATACAGAGCGGGTACGTCGGAAACAGTAAAACTGAAGCAAAATGTTTAGTAAGCACCATAATTATTGTAGCTTTGGATAATCTCCATCAAAATGATAAATATTAACCAAATTTTGTTTCCTCCAATTTGTTGTCGTTAAAATGTCGGTAAAACATATTTTAAAAAGCATTACTTTGTTGGCAGAATTGTGTATCAATTCTGAGTCGGGGGGAGGGGGGGCAAATAACGCATTCCGCGTTGGATTTTAAAATCTTCATTATAGTTTGAGGTATAAGGCATAGGACTACTAGGCCTATCTTTTGGCCTGAGAAGAGGATAAGTATATATTATTCGTATTCGTTCTCGTTTTCTTATATTTATTTTTAAATGGGGGGGTGAAGTGATTTTTTTTGTGGGGAGGAGGAATCGGAAAATGTTCCTAAAGTTTGGCGTTCTTTTTAGTTTTCTGACCTGGGGGAGGGGGAATTGCGGGTAAAGAAACCCCCCGAATCCCCAATCTGATGCAGCCACTGCCTACTCACACTACCCCCCCATCCTCACTCACTCAACAACTCACTAAACCACCCACTTTCCCTTCCCTTGTCCTTTGGTTATGTTATGCATGCAGTTGCTTTGTTTTGAATATTTCATTTGATTTTATTGAAAGGCTAAGCCATTTTGGTCTTCGAAGACTTCTCCATATCGTGTTTGTATTTTTCATGTCTTGTTGTATTATATTGATTTTGTGGAAATAAATAAATAAATAAATAAATAAATAAATTTTATGGAAATAAAAGCACTCACACGAATGTCAATCAAATCAAAACGCATGCATCACAGTCTATCAATGTAGATTCGAGCGAACCAGCAAAATAAATTATAATATAGATGAGATAAAATAATTGGCCTAATTTTAAAAATAGACTATATACATTGATCATGTTGGTATAAATGGGTTGTAAAATAGTAGGTAGGTCGGAGATTTAAAAAAAAAAGCAACAAAAAATTGGGTGCTTTCCCGAACTTCAAAAGTGTTCCTTCCAAAAATTAAGAGTAGATCAAGTTATAAATGCCAATTTAACACTTTCTAGTATGTTTTGAAATTTCTTTAAAGTAGTTCAGCTTATATAATATCGGAAGTACTTTCCTTCCTCTATTGAACACTGGAACTATAATTGTCTGGTTAAACTTGTTATTGAACCAGAGCAGAGAGAAAAGGGAATTTCCCTTCGAGTAAGTGTTTCCGGTGTTAGACATGAACATACAGTGCATGTACTTTCTTGAATGCATTAATCATGTTAATTATCTCGCTCTGACTTTGATAATTACGTTAATACTACTAGTAGCTACTAGTGTCCAGAGATGAATCCAGTTTTTGACGTCATATCATTAAATCATTAAAATCACTGGTGAGATGCTCCCGAAATCTACTCTCACTTCTCTGATCATGCACAAGAAAATAAAAATGCTAGCAATTTGGGGGTTAAAAGTTTTCATTTTACAAATTTGTGTTTAGGTTTTAAACGTGTGATATAGCGTTTTCAAATCGAGATAGGTGTTTACTATGATTTATGATTTTATACACAAACACATTAGGCCTAAATGACACGCGGCGGATCATTTAAATCATATTCAATTCACCGAATATAATTGCCAATTCGCTTCTTTTCCCAAATGATCGTTAGAAAAACCTTTATTCCGGGATTCTTTCTTCGAACATAGTTAAATTTATGTTTAGGTTTTAAATGCGTTTTTAACAGGTGTTTAGTCTATATCGGCATCTACCAAGCAAACACAAAAACGTTTTTAAAACGTTTTAAATAAGTTATATTTTGGGTTTTGGTTTAGGTAAAAACGTTTTAATAACATTAAAATGTCGGGTTATATAAAGGTCATGAAATCGTTTTCAGACGTTTTGTATGAAAACACACTACAACAATATTTTTTAATGTTTTCGAAATGTCATTGTAAACTATTTTTGCAAACATTTTTGGCCAAATATTTTGTCAACACTTAAATAACATAATAATAATAAATAATGTTAAAATATTTGCACCCAGCAAACACAGAAATGTTCTTAAAATGTTTTTTACAAAACGTTTTAATAACATTTAAATGTCGGGTTATATAAAGGTCGTGAAAACATTTTAAAAACGTTATTGTAAATATTTTGGGCAAACATTTTTTGCAAAATATTTTTCAACCCCAAAATAACATTCTGTTTAGAATGATTTGTACCAAGTTTTCAAAATGTTTTTGGAATGTTATAAAACGTTTTTATACCCTTTATATAACCCGATATTTAAATGTTTTCTGTAAAACATTTGTGTTTGATGTGCAGTAAATTACCAACAAATGTTATTTAATGTTATGAAAACGTTTTATACCATAATGAACCCTTTATATAACCCGACATTTAAACGTTTTCTGACAAACTTTTATAACCTTTTGCGAATGATGTCGAAAACGTTTTGTGTTTGCTGGGTAGGCACTGTTTTTGCAGTGGCAGATGCGTTTCCGCACTAACCAATCCATTTAACAATAAACAATAACATAACCTACAAGCTCCTACAAGCAAACAAACAAACTAATTTCCCAACATGCAAAGGCACACTATACGTTCACAAAATACTACTATGATGCAATTTTATACACAAACATTAGGCCTATGACACGTGGCGGATTATTTAAATCATATTCACCGAACATAATTGCCAATTCGCTTCTTTTCCCAAATGATCGTTAGAAAAACCTTTATTCCGGGATTCATTCTTCGAACATAGTTAAACTTCAGACCGCTTGTGGGATTAAAGTATGTTAGAAGAAATTATGTTCTAATATTATATAATTATGTTGTAATGTATGTGTGTACAATAGTATAGGAACCTATATATAATACCGTGTATCCTTGTTTTTAAATGACCAATTTTTGCTAAAGGGTAATACCGAAAAGGTCACACCGATAAACGACATCTGATTTGCCCGCTTTTTTAAGTTTGCTACTGCGAACTATGTGTGTAGGCTACTCTTACAAAAATTAATGTTAATTTGCATTAGGGGCTGTGCAATAATTATGAGTAAATTTCCGAATGGCCCACCAAAAATCACTTGCCCCCCTCTCGGCCTGCCAAAAATCGCTTGCCCCCCTCTCGGCCTGCCAAAAAATCTTTGCCTCCCCCCTTACACATGCCAATTTTTTTGGATCCCAATCGCAAACCTTTTAAGGTTTATTTTTAGATTATCTATTTACTTTGATTTTGAACGAAATTATAAATAACTATTAAATGCGCAACTTATAACTGGTTTTGGACACATAGAAAGTTAAGTTCTTCAGCGTTTGTCTATTTCCGAAAAAATAAATATTGGCCACGCCCCTGCCATGCAGGTTAACTAATTTTCATCCTGAAAACTCTCTTCCAAATATGGAAATCAATTAGTATTGATATCAATTAACACATATCCGACTAGCTAGTAGACGTCATTGTCATGAACGAAACAAAATAAACATAACATTATATAGTATGTTTCGTCATTGCAACATATATGCAAATATGTTTTATAGTAACAAGTGCAGTCAATTCTAAGAAAATATTATAAATATACACGTTTAAATGAGTAAATCAATTCAATTCAACAAATCAAATCAAATCATATCAAATCAATTAAATCAATAATAATAAAAAAATAAATAAAAAATAATTAATTATAAATAAATTAATTAATCAATTAGTAATAAATAAATAAATAAACATAAAAAACTAAATGAATTAATAAATAATAAATAAATATATAAATAGGCCTACATAAAAATACACACATGAAAAAATAAATAAATAAATAAATAAATAAATAAATAAATAAATAAATAAATAAATAAATAAATAAATAAATAAATACCGTAATTAACAAAGCAATCAACCCCAAGCAACAATCAACCAAGCGACCAATTAAGCAATTAACCCGGAATCAACCCTTGCAATCAACCCCCGGGGGAGGGGTCGTCGAAAAATGTTGTAAGCGGGGATGTGCTACAGAGTTTCAGATGCTGACTTTCTCTATACTTACTTTTTGCTGTTTTTGCTTCCCATCACTATACCAATTTTTCACAAAAAACAACAAAATTTGCCCTAATTGGAAGCTTTTAAGGACACTTTGGTTAGCCCTACTAGTATAGGGCCTTTTGACTGTGGTGATCTAAAACCATGCTATATCATATAACCTGGCTATATCCAGAGAACTGCTAAACCCAGTGACTGCTAATTCCCCACCGGGTGGAGCGGTTAGTGGGTTTTAGCGGTTCTCGGATATAGTGTGTTTAAAAGGCCCTATAGTAGGGCTAACTTTGGTCTCCACTGAAAACCCACCCATGGATATACGAAAATCGCTGAAAAGGTATCCCAAAACGGTGGCACATACCCGTATACCTTCAACCATGAACCCCCGGGCAATCAACAATTGTTTTGTTTTGTTTATTGTTTTGTTTTGTTTTGTTTTGTTTTGTTTTGTTTTGTTTTGTTCTTGGTTTTGATTTTTGTTTTATGTTTTGTTTTGTTTTTGTCAATTGAAATTTCATGGATATCTAACAAGAATTTCTCGTAGAATATATGCCTCCAAAATGGATATCACCTGTAAAAACTGCAGATTTACCGAAAATGTCAATCAATTTGTAGCTTTTAATTAAAGATAATACTAAAATATACCTGTATATAAAACTTAAACAGTCAAATATGTAGTTTTGGAAGTATGTTTAAAGAATAAGTTAGAAAGGTAGAATGAATTATTAACAACATCGCTACGGCTTCGTCCCCGTTGCATGGTTGTCGTTATATACGTTATATCTTGTTGGAAACGCTGTATTTTGTTGAAATAAAATAAGAAATACCGATTTGCTGTTGGTGCTCAAAGTTTCAAAACGTGAGCCGATGTGGGGGGCCTTTAAAACTTGCTGCTTACTTTACGTTGTCAACGTTTATTGGTAGATTTCCTTTCTTTTTATTATGAATGTAGTCAAGCAGCTCCAAGCTTGAAAATTCATCGGGTTACGAAGTACTCCATAAAGGAATAAAACGAAAAATAGATGTTTGAAATGATTTTATCCTTGATTTATAACAATAAATGATTTAATTAAACTTTACTAGTCGTTTATAAACTTGCTTTTTGGCGAATGAGGTTCAGAATTTGTATGTAGGGTATCAAAGATAATGTTAGGGCAGAGTATACCCTAACATCATCTGATGTTAGGGTATACTAGTATTTGAAAGTGAATCTGAAAAAGTAGTGTGAAAGGAATTCGCGGTTAGTTTTTTAAACTTGCTGGTCAGTGGTCATGCTACCGCGTGACTCTATTAAATCATTAGCTGATAAATGCTTCTGCGAGAAACGACAAAATTTAGGGTGGACTAACATTTAGTTTGTTCATCATGGGACATTTGTGCGCGAATGTTGCTGTGCCAGTGTGTGCGTTGAGCGCAAAATTGTACAATTTTACTCTATTTGGGCCCCAGACACGCTTTTTTGTTTTTGTTTTTTGGACAAAACAATGAAGATGCACAGGGCACATTGGATCTTTATTCATATAAAAAAAATGAAAAAAAAAAAAAAAAAAGGCAGTTGCATGTATTTACTTCATCGCACTAGAAAATTGTTTCTACAATCAATACTTGGAAAGTATTCAACCGGGTTCAAATTCATCGTGTGACCAGCCCGGGTGACCAGATGACCAGTTTTGAAGATATCATCAGGTTTTATCATTATCGTTGTGATTGCGAAATAATGGCCGGATGGAATCAAGTATAAACTTTTCCTTTTCCTACCATGTTATTTTAGAGACAAAAAAACCCCGTAATAGGCCGATACGGAAGCGTTCTGTATATCTTGAAGGGAAGGGAAACACTATTATGGTATGTATCCTTCTCCAATAAAAAACCCAAACTCTTCAATAAAAAATAATTTCAAAAAACTAGATGGGGGGGGGGCAACTAAGATCTAGAAGATGTTCTAGATATTATAAGATTAAATATAGGCCTATATATACATATATATGCATTTTTAGAAATATTCACCAAAAATGATTGGAAAATGCTCAATTTTGGAGAAAAATCATAATATAACAAAGCACGATTTTGACCCAAATTTCGAAAATATTTGGTCAAATTAAAAATATATATAAAAATGAGTCTTAGATCTTCATATCTAGTTCATAAATACTATACTTAAGGTATGGTTCTTAATAGGCCTACACACAGGAAATTGTCTCTTTACCCAGCATGCAGCAAACACAAAAAAAAACGTTTCAATTCAAAAGATTCTAAAGATCATAAATACGTGTTTAAATAACATTTTGTTTTCAAAAATATTCTATGAATGTTATTAAAAATGTTTTACAGTACAGGATTAACACGTTTTAAGAATTGTCAACTGGGGGGGGGGGGTCAATGCTTGTGTAAAACATGGTGCAGCGCTGTATACAGTGAGATAACTGGAGAAGGGTGACCAAATGAAGATAAAAACATATATACGAATTTGTCACAATAAGTGCTTTTTAGGAAATATGTTTGAGTAACTTGCCCAGTATACCAATATTGCAATGAGCATGGTATATGTTTAAAAATTCACTTTTAAATTGTATTGACATAAACACTACAAGGGAGTGTTCATAAATACTTTGGGGGTGGAAAAGTTGGAACCTCGGACGTCAAACATTTTTGGATCCCCCTAAAAAAGGGTGGATTTTTCTTTTGATCCCCCTTTTATCGTCTAAAATTTTTTTGACTCCCCCCCCTTCATGTCCTAAAAAGAAACCAAAAATATACATCAATTTGCCATATTGAAGCTAAACTGGTGAAATATAGTAACGAAACTGGAATTAAATTGCGCGAAGCGCAAAAAAATTGGCACTATATACAGGCATCAACATTGGGGGATGATTGTATGGACCATCCCCCTATCAAAATATTGGGGGGTTTATCCGCCCGGGATCTACCCCTATGGTCATTAACTCATTAGCTAAAAATTACCGTTTGGAGTTATTACTCATTGGAGTCTTCAGTCATAGTAATAGTGTTACACCCAAATTGTAAAGTACGCACATTTTGTTGATTTGTAGCTTGAGATTACAAAATCGAATAGGCCTACTTAACATAAATTTTGGAATGTACATGCCTTCTCGTACATTTTACCCCGGAATTTTACCCTCAATTTTTTTGATCCCCCCTATTAAGGACTGAATTTTTTGACCCCCCCTTTTTAGGACCCAATTTTTTTTGATCCCCCTAATATTTTCCAACCCCCACCAAAGTATTTATGAACACAGGGGCGGATCCAAGATTTCGAGAAAGGGGGGACACTCCTGAAAATCATAAAATGTCAGAAATGGGCGCGAAGCGGCCATCCCGGAGCGTTTGCGAGACGCAGGGGGTGTCTGAGGGGGGATGTGCCCCCTCAGAAGTAAGAAACTTTTGGAAAATGAAGACCCAATTGAAGCCATTTGGTGGACCATTTTGTCACTATTATTGTGTAAAATTTTAGTTTGAAAAAGCCTCAAATTTGCGAAAAGACGGCCCAATTGAAGCCATTCATGGACAAGTTTTGACCTTTTGTATAAATTATTGCTTTATATGTACCCATAAAGTTGTGTGACACAGGAGAGGGGGTGTCTGAGGGGGATGCCCCTAAGAAATGAGAAACATTTGCAAAGTGAAGACCCAATTGAAGCCATTTGGTGGACCATTTTGGCACTAATTTTGTGTAAAATTTGAGTTTGAAAAAATAAAATTTGCGAAATGACAGGCCAATTGAAGCCACCTTTTTTCACTGTATAAAATTCAGAGTGCTGGGTGTGAAATACAGAAGCGAAAACGGGCAGTTGTTTATATAGGCAGGGGGTGTCTGAGGGGGATGTTCCAACTCCGAAATTTGGAAATTTTGCAAAATGAAGGTCCAATTGAAGCCATTTAGCTCCATTTGGTGCAACATTTTTACACTATACGAGTGTATCATTGCTTTTTAAAACAAAAAAGGACCCGAACTCAATTTGCAAATTACACTGACACTTTATAGGCCTAAGACTCGGAGATTCGCAATGCATGGATCGAAGTCAGTATGGAGTTCGTTTTATACTGACTTTGGTGACAAAATGTGGTGGGCCCTGCATCATCGACGGGCCAGCAGTAATCAACAAGCACTGCATAAAAGAATCACAGGCCTATATACTAGTATTATAGGGCCTACTTCTGATAGACCAGACTGTGAGCTACTGTGCGGTTTATTTTGGCATAAGCCTACTAATTAGGCCTACGTGGAATTTAACTTTTCCCCTTCTCCTTTTCTCTTCTCTTTTTTTCCTCTTTCTCTTCTCTTCTCTCTTTTCCTTTTTTTTGGGAGGGGGGAGGAAGGGGGCGCCGCCCCTGAATCCGCGCCTGGAGAGTGCCACCCCGGTGTACGATACTACAGATTTATCAGGCTATAGGCCCGAAGATTTTCTTTCTTTCTTTCTTTCTTTTACGTTGTTCCATTTCCTTTTTTCTTTCTTTTCTTTTCTTTTTCCCTTTCTTTTCTTTCCTCCATCCCTTCTCTTTCTTTTCTTCTTTTTTTATTTTTTGGGATCCACCAAAGGGGGGGGGGGGGGGCACGGGCCGGTTGTGCCCCCTCTAAATCCGCGCATGTATGAACACTCCCTTAGCAGCCTATTTGGAGCTTTTGCGCTTCACGACGGAGGGGGGGGGGGGCCTCAGCCCTCCCCTGTCTTGGCAACTTTTATTGTGATTAGCCCTCTCTTTCTCCATGCCACGCCGTCCTCATTTTGAATTTTAGATTCTTCTGTCTCGTCATTGTTTCAAAGTAAAGTAAGTTGTGCTACTACAGTTTGTTAAGATATCTGGAATGAGCGTTTTGAGCGTTTCGACAGAGTATTTTTTGTGGGACATGAGAGCACATCAGACATATCGAATTGCATTCTGAATACGAATGTCTTTCTGATATCAAATAATTTTCATTTTTGAAATTCACGATATAATACAAATTTTATGACAAATATATAACAGTCCTTGAAGTAAATTTTATAAATCTAATGATATATTCTTAAAGTGTATGTAGCTGGGAGGAAAAGCCGACGATCAATTGAAAATTTTGACCTTTCATATTGAAGATATGGTTTTTTTCCCAAAAAGACCTATTTTTTTGGGTGTTTTGGAATTTCAAAAAATCAAAATTATTTGATATCAGAAGGACAATCTTCGTATTCAGAATGCAATTCGATATGTCTGATGTGCTCTAATGTCCCACAATAAATACTGTCCAAACGTTCATACCCCACCTTAAGGTTTGCCAAATCATTGCCAAACTGCACTGTCAATAGAGGTGAACTTGTAATGTTAGCTCGCGTGTCGTGGTAAACGTTTCAATGGCTCACAAAAGTTCTGAGTCAAAGGTATTGCACAAAATAGTTATTTATGCACAAATACAATAGAACGGGTGGGTGAAAGAAGAATTCAATCAAAATACCAAAGTTCGATAAGTTAAACCATTCTGTTTTGCCTATTAATATGTGACTGTCACTGATCGCTTTATTCAAGAATGTCATTATTTTGATATTAGTATACCGACTAGTCACATAATACATGGCCAACATTAGGCCCCCTATAGGAATAGGATAAACAAAGTTCTAATGCTGACAAACAATTAGTGTTTTATTAAAATATCAAAATATTAAAATATCAAAGTTCAACAGGTGTGTCTTCTTTCTGTGAATCATTCAATTCGGATACACACTTCAACAAGTACGGTTGTTTGGCATAATTACTACTACCATAGACTGATTTCTTTTTACAGTCTATATGCTACTACACACAAAAAAACTAGTATCTCAATAATCTCGTATCAATTTGTAAACGCTCTTCAGCAAAGTCATACTCATAGTTCATTGAATTTACAACCGTATGACAAAACAGGCGAAAATAGTAACTTTTTGCACAGTATTTGCAATTTAAATTTAAATTTAAATTTGCAATTTAAAGTCATTAAAATGAGGCTAGTATATGGATGGACAAATATATACAGGCATGAGAATGATCATCCATGAAAAAACCTGAAAAGTTTGAAAAAGCGCGTGAAATGAGGCTAAAAAGGCCAAATAACGGGTTGAAAGTGCAGAAATTTAGCCCACAAAAAAAGCAGGAAATCCTGCAAAAGCAGGAAAATTCATGCCTGAATATATGTGCTCTTTCATTAGTGACATAAAATTTGAAAAATACTGTAAGGAACACTTGAGGTTTTGACTTTTAATCGCTCTCTGTTGACCTAATGGGGGGAAATGTTTTTAGGGGGAAGTGTTAGCTTTCGTTTGATATAAACAAATTTCTGATTGGATGAAGGGACACAAGAGGTTTCGACAAAAACCAATCACAGAGGCCTGTTACCAGCTAGAAGCTCACACAGCTCTTACGATGCTATGCACTCAACCGTGTAGTGTAATCAAAGACTGCATGTGTAGAGACAGTTCACTGCTTGAGCTCTTGGGCGAAAATGTGTGCTCAGGTGTATCGAGGTGGAAACTGCATAGATGGTTTATAAGAGAATCGTTTTTTGTATACAAACCTTTCCATATGAAATAAACTACTTGTATTTTCTCTCAACTTGAAACTCATTGCAACACGTACCTTTTCATGGACTCCATACTAAAAAGTCCAATATTGAAGTTGATCAAATCTGGTCACACGTATTCCGCTCATCATAATGATTAAGAAAAAGATGAGTTTGACCTATATTCTATGCACAGTTCTTCAGTTATTGGAAAATGTCCAACGTTCATTTTTGGGCTCCACAGCTATTGGTTCAGATTGCAGATGTTGAAATATGATTCAGATTTTAATCAAAATGGTCTTAAATTATTCCTAGGGTAAAAATAAATCAAAATAAGGTTTACTTTGTTTTGGATGCTTTATACAAACAAAACAGGTCAAGATCAAAATGATTCAATGGTCTTTGACATAATATCGGAATGTTACCTATAGGTAACAAAACACTGCATTTTTTCAATTTTTAATTTCAAATACCTTTTCTGACACATGATATCATAGGAGAGGAATACATTCGCATGGTTTTAAACCCGATTTGTTCAACTTGTGTGACCCTGCATAATCGACCATTTTGATGGTTCTTGCAGTTTCCTAGAACCTTTTCTCTTTAGTTGTCCCGTTCGTATGCACTTTGCCCCCTCCCCGATCCCCCCAAAAAAATCCTGGTGCCGCCACTGCGCATCTGTCTCGGAGAAATGGGCATTTTCCCCTAATTTATTTTTGTTACTCTACAAAAATATCGGTAACATATAATTAATAGTGATAATAATTATTTATAGTTTCAGTCAATTGAGGGAATTTCTATTCCCTTAGTTATGAGCATAATTTTCTCATTCTGAAATTTCCATAGGATAAACGCCTCATGTATGTGTCATTAATTGTTATTTATGTGTCACTTAAGTAGATTTAGAGATCATGCCTATTGATAACAAATTATTCTTTTGCACAATTTGGTCATAAAATGTAGACTAAAAATTCATATTCAACGGGGATCTGGACTGTGCATACGAATCCATCAAACCATTAGCTTGTATATAAACGAGCGCCCCTACTTCTTTTGGAGGACATGGGTTCACATACCATTCATTTCTATGGCTATGTCCCGGGGGCTATGTCTATGGCATTTCAAATTAATAATGATATAACTTCCTCATTTTAAAAACAATAGAAGCTAATAGAAGTATGATGTCAGTATTTAATTAAAACGAGAATTTTTCCACTTTGCTGGTTAACAAGAAACGTGTTTTTTCTCTCTCTTAACCTGCTAGATGTAGACATAACAGTGTTCCTGGTTCTGCGGTATACCAGGTCACATATTATAAAATACTCCCAACACATATTAATGTCACTCGTCAATGCACTTTTCTTTAATTGAATTGTATTTTGTGTGTATGCATATCTATCCATGCATTTTTGAAGGAAATAAAAGTCATCATAAACTTTAATACCAAGTTTGTAATTTTGTGAACAAACATAAATTTTGTTATTTTGTTAATATGTAAATGTAAATATAAATTTGATGAAATTCCTTCATGACGCATTTGTCATTGTGTTTGTTGGTAAAAAATAATTTGATGAAATTTCAAATTCAGCGAGTCAATGTAGGCTACAAACTGACCGAGAAAAAATGCACCATTATGAAACTTACCTGGAAAATGTTGTTAAGACCTGACACAAAAACATACTAGAAGTACATTGTATATAAACTTGTGAAAAAAACCCCATTCTTGTGGAAAAGATTCTTGATTTTCACAAGAAAATGGCCGCACTATGACAAAATAAATTTCCAGTATGACACAATTTTGTTTATACCTCCAATTATTTCTTATATTCATCAGTTATCTTTTTAGGAAATAAATGTAAGCATAACATTTAACAGGGTCGGGTGAGAAAATAAATGGGTCACAATGCTCTGATTTTACGAAACTTTAACCAAATTAGCACAAACGTCGTACACATATACAGACAGAAATAGTGGTTGAATAGTCTGAACACAGATCTGTGGTCTGAACAAGTTCAGGTGAGAATAAAAATCCCTTTAAAAAGGGATGAGCTGGGACAAGGTTGTTTACAGTGCGCAATATCATTTTTCTTTTTATAAAATGGTCATAATAATTTTGAAGTGCATTATAGATTAGGGTTGTTCAAATCATTTTGGTGGAAAATTCATTTTTTCTTATTCTCTCGAAATCGGGCACTTTTTCCCAATTATGACGCAGTTGGATTTCTTACGTCAGTTTCATTCCAATTCTTATACCTCTATGCTCTTGACGATGTTACTTCCAGGACCTGTGCGCCTCCTGAGGTTTACATCTATATTAAGCCCAATACGAACATTTTTTTTAATTTGACCCCTTACGGGTTAACCTTGACCCCTTACGGGTTAACATTGAGCCCTATATGACCAATGACCTCAAAATATCTTCTCAATGACCTCAAAATATCTTCTCTCACCTGATGCTCCCTTACCCATAGATTATAATCACTAAGTAACAGTTGACATTAAAATCTGCTTTATCGAAGGAGAGCAATTTCCCCCACTGAATCGAAATCAAGTGACCTCATTTGACCCCTAGATGACATTTGACCTCAAATATCTCCACTCATGTGTTGTCCTAATGTTTACCTTTATCGTAAGAGCTTGACCTTGTTGCTTATCTCAGCAAAGCTCACTTGTACTTTGTAGTGTTTTCACAACAACAAAAACTGCTTTTTAAAAATGTCTGGTTTTAATAGGGCAAGAAAACGGTTAAAAAACCGTTTTCTTGCCCTATTAAAACCAGACATTTTTTATTATAACGTTTTTACTGAAATCAATACAAATTATATAACGTTTTTAAAATGTTTGTGTTTGTTGGGTAGACACGATTTCAAGTCAAGATAGATAAGTACAAGTATTTATGCCCAGGCATAAAGGAATTCCATGGAAATCCAATGAGCTATTTCAGTTGAAATCCATTATACCCCTATGGAAGGCAACCGGGGTAGACATTAACCTTAATCTTCAGCACAGGGGGTGTGAATTTGAAGACTTTCAAATGGGGGTTACCTGAATGTGTGATTCCCATAAAACACCCAAGCATACCACGGACATCCAAATAACATTCACATAAACAACTTCAACAAAAATTGTTGAAATTTAACTTCAATTTTGACTTGTATTGTAATACGTTTTACAACTTCTATGCACTATGCAACAAAGTAAACAGATTACATCACCATATCTGTTTTCTGGGTGTTTTTTTGTATCTTTGTGTCAAGGCATATTCAGTGATTTGCTCATTCAGAAAATCATGAAAATGCAGGGGTTTTTCACCTTTGTTAGTAGCATAAATTATGTGCTAACATTTGCCAAATTGTTCAGCACATTAAAAAATGGAAGCCTGTGGCAATTTGATTCAGAGCTTCAATTTTGTTTTCATCACAATTTAACATAAAGAATATTTTGGGTGTTTTTTTTCAAATGTTGTGCGGGATTTTGAAATTCTGTTTTGCAATTGTATTAAACAGGTAGTATATGATGTTAAGATTCATGTACTTTATCAATATAAAACTGATCTTGTACATGTATACTGTTTTGTGTGTGCGTGTAGGGGGTGGCTTGTTAATTTGTATGTTTTCTTACCCACAGCCCCACCAGACCTAAGTACAGGGAATAAAAATAAAAGAGAAAAAAGAAAAACAAAGCCAATATACTCATATATATCAGTACTTACCATTTTATCTTGATTTATTAGTACTCATTCAGATAATGCAATAATACAATTCAAAAGGCACACTGTGATCCATTGGGATATTCCAGTTGAAATGGCCCCTATGGAAGACATGACTGTAATCTCCCACACAGAGAGTGTGAATTTCAAATGTGTGTCATACATACAGGTGGTCCCATTTGAAATTCACACTCCCTGCATGGAATATTAAGGTCATGTCTTCCATAAGGGGTGTAAGTATTTCAACTGGAACATCCCCTTTGCTATTCTTGGTTCTTCACTGTAACAACTGTGTCTTAGCAATAAAGTATCTTGCATTTAGACATCTTCAATGATAGAAAAACATGAGAAATAAAGATATGTTATCTTGTATGGAGAAACGTTCCTAGACAATAGACATGTCCACTAGAAGCCAGTTATGTGACATTGAAAGCAGTATTTTCTTGATTTTGATGTATAAGAAATATTGGGTCCAGTAGTATAGCATATAAGTGGTATAACTTGACCCAGGCTCACATAATAATCCATATCATATTAGCTGCAGATATTAGATTGTTCATTACCATGATCATGATGATAGCACCACATTATTACCAATAACCATGGACCATAAATATTCAATTAGAGAATAAACGATAGGAATTTATATTTTGACTACTAGTATCCTCTACCGTGTGATAGACGACATGTCGACAGGCAGGTCCAATATGTTGAGTAGTGGATACCGGCGAAGCCGGTACCAACTACGATAAAAATATTGGACCTGCCTGTCGTCTATCACAGGTAGAAGAACTGTAAACTATTTTTTAAAGCAAAAAATTAAGCTACGGTCATAAAAACTCCCCTTTTTCTAAAATGAACGAAACTTGTTTACAACTTCACATCTTTTGTTGCATGTACTGCTAGCATGTGTGAGTATTCCGCACTGCGTCTACGCATACAACACAATACATACGTGCACCCCTATGAGCGTGTTACGCGTTATCAACACTCATGATGACGTGGGGTCGTCTACAGCCTGATAGACGACACCCCAAATCATGTGATTGTCCAATCAGATTATGTGTCTACGTAATAGACCACTCCCACTGACTAAGAATCACTGATACACCACTGTGTTAGTCACAGTTGTGGAATGCAAATATTTTACAGGTTTTTATATCCCAAATGAAGATAATATTACTTATTCAAGTTCTGCAATCTGCAATTTGAGAGTTTAATCTTTTTACTTAAAATATAATATAATTTCATCCCATAATATAATGTACTTCTTAAAATCAAATTTGGTATGATCTACAAAAATTAAGTCTTTCTAGGAATCATATGCTTGGTTAAAAGAATAAACCTAGCATAATTAACAGCATGATGAAATTTTAGAGAAAAATAAATACAATAGTAACTTTTAATATTTCCCACTAATAATGTTATCAAGTCAACGTTTGAAAAGTAAGAGGTCTATATTTGATCCAAAATAACATGGTAAACTAATATCCAGTTGTAAGCAAAAATAGTGCATCTTTAAAAATATCTAGTATATACAAAATATTATCTCATTTTTGTTCATGCAGACATATCTCTGGTTTGACATTGTTTCACATGAGGCTCATGGCTGTTGTGTTTGTATGAAACACAAGGAGATGCGCAAATTTCAAAAGGAAGGGTGCATATCATCGGTTGTGACATAAATTATAGTGGCATACATGAAGGACAAAATATAAGAAAAACCTAAACGCCGTATTGATGGAGCTATCTTGGCTGCTTAATATAGTGACAATTGCATTTTGTAAGCGCTATTAATTTGGCAATAACCTGGATGGGGGAGGCCGAGGTTTACGATAGGTTTTGGTTATCCAATTTTGCGATTGCACAATGCAAGTTGAAGCATTTCTACATTTTAACCACATTTTCATTGGCAGGAATGATTATAACAATACCAACAATACAGTATTCATAAATCATTAAAACTGTGGTCTTATCAGAACTCCTTACAAAAGTACTATTTAAAACAGCATTATTACTTAATGCCTTGTTCAATGTTTACGCATTGACACTCATAAGTTCAGAAGTATGAAACATGGCCCAGCAAATATATATCAAAAACATTGAGGGGGTACTTCCCTTATTATCAACTAAGATATCTGCTCAGAAGTGGCACTGTACAGATTATCTATATCAGGTCCAGCAAATAATGTAAAAACCGTTGAGGGGGTACTTCCCTAATTATAAACTAAGATATCTGCTCAGAAGTTGATGGATAAAATTCTGTTTCGTACTATACACAAAAATAATCTGCCATTTTAGTCCATGGTTAGGCGATGAAAACATGATACACACATCCGCGGTTAGAGAGCAATACACACTGTCCTCAGTTGGCGGCGTGTGTGTGGGGGAGGGGGAGGGTGAGAAGATAATTGTCCAAAGGCAAAAGTAATGGAATGTCTGCAAAGTTGATACAGTTGTTTCACCTATGAAATAATAGGGGATCAAGCTGAGTTGCATTTACTTGTACATATAATACCTGTTCACACTTGATTTTACAGTCAAGCTATCATTCTTTCCATTCTTTATGAATTAAATAAATGAAAAGTATAATAATTGTGAATCTATGTCCTATACTAAAAAAATATCTCAAATCAAAGGAAGATCATCAATTGTTAAACTTTATTCAAATGGTTAAACTCTAAATTTCTATCAACTTCGATTTCAAACAAATCCTCAAAATGTCCTATTTGCAATGATTACAGCAGGGATTCTCAATAGGCGGTCTGTGGGCCAGCTCCGACCCGCCTACCAATTGTGCTTGGCCCTGGAACCGCTCTGAAATGTATAGTAAATATCGCCAACCAAGGTGTATTTGGCTCTCAAAACATAAATCTTTGGGAAAAAAAGATGGCCTGCAAGCTAATATAATTGAGAACCGGCTCACCAAGAGTCTTGCAAGCATTATACCAGATCTTGCTGTAGCTATCAACTTCAACTGCAGGTGTTTAAGAATCACCACTGAAAACAGCACTTGTAAATACATGTACGTATTTCCATATAAGCAGATGAGTAGGTTATTTTGAAGGCATCACTGATTCTTTGGCAGTGGTCTGTGGAAAAAAATAATAAAAAGAGAAAGAGGAAAAGGAAAATATTTTAAATCAACTATAATTATGTGTTGTGCTTAAATGTGTAGTTCTTCACACTTTGACCGGTGAATCCAGCCATTTCTTGATTTTCCTCCATTTTCCTCCATGTAATCTACCATTCTGCTACCAACTCGGCATGTATTATTGTTTCAATACCTACAATACAGATGGTCAAATTCATATGTACAAAATAATATGCACCAATTTTTTTTACCCACTTATGGTTTTCTGGTGAGTTTTGTTTTCACATTATGCAATAAAAAAAATGCTCTACATACTAATAACAAATGCTAGCATTAAGAACTTCAGGCCACGGAAAAAAGTGTCTCAGACCTTCATGCACAGCTATCATGTTTGCCATGTAGCCATGTGCAATTAATCTCTTTTGGGGAATGAGTTACTTTTTGCAAGAAAAGCCAACCTACCCTGTATTCCTTTACGACAGCTGTCCAATCCTGCTCACCTATCCTAGGTATCACATCCAATAAAACTTTCATTCCCCTGTCAGCATTCTGCTTGAAAGTCTTCAACACAGCTTCAACAGTTACCTGGAAAGCACAGAAACAAAACAACTATTAGCAGTGACATGTACATTATTTCACAAGGGGAGGGGGGGGGGTCTCAATTCCCCAACCTACAAATCTGAGCCTCCATACTCATCTTTAACGCTAGTCTTCACTGCTATACTAGGAATTTCAAGTGAATGAACAGTTTTAACAGCTGTGCACGATCCACCGCAATCGTATATTGCTTATTTCAATCTACACCGCGAAACGAACAACCTTGGATACAATTCTAACCAATCACGAGTGCTAGTATGGTTGGATTCACTTCCATGTTATGCACGCACAGTCGCATACGCTGGCTTACAGGTAGTTGAAAACTATGACAGTGGGTGATCTGTAGAGTGCATGTGGTGTCCAAATCAAGTGCAAGTAAAACTATACACCAGGGATCGCATTCTCGAGCACCTGCGCATCCTGGGACCCCTTACTTTTTTTGTTTCGGACTGTTTGGACCCCTTAAATTACAAGTTAATATTTCACCAACGGGTCCAATGCAAACTGCATGGACCCAGTAAATTTTACGATACACAGAAGCTTAAATTATGTAAATCCTTTGCCGAGTTGCTCATAAAATATCATCATTGTTGATACAAACATCTAAGCAATTACGACACCAAAACCCCAAGAAATCTTCCGAATAGAGCGTTCCAAAATCATGAAAATAACAACGCAATAACATCGATCTTGACAAGTCTACTGGTTGCGCATGCAACCGTATATCGCATCCTCATTACAAAAACAAGTTATTGTGTGGGCATGTTATTTTGTGGACTCAAAATCAGTATTTGACCATTTTCAAAGTTCAGAACTTCAGACCCTTAAAATTCTTATTGGACCCCTTAACTTTGGGTTTTGCAGGGTTTAAAGGGTCCGGAAAAAATCAATTGGACCCTTTAAATTTTTGAGCTCCTGCCATGCCTGCTAAACACAAATGGATGTTTCTTTGTTCTGATAAGGCATTTCTGCTTATAATTCAACCACCACACACTATATAAGCAATTTATACTATTTCAGGAATTGTTATTCCACTTACTGCTTCTTCGTCATCCCTCCAACAATCATAATCAGTTGCTAAGGCGATAGCAGCATAACAAAGTCCAGCTTCTTTTGCTAATACCACCTCAGGTACTGTTGTCATGTTGATCACATCACCACCCCACATCCTAAACATCTTGCTCTCAGATCGTGAGGAGAAACGTGGGCCTTCAATCGTAACCATAGTGCCTGTTGGATGATACCTAAAACCCAAATGGTCCAATGATTGCTTGAGGATCTGAAAAAAGAGAAAGATAAATACATGAGAACTAGTTGGTAGCTCTAGCCTCACCTACAGTATAACCAAACCTGTTGTTTTCTGCTGGTTTCTTTGATCATCTTGTCATGAAAAGCTCAATTGCTCCAATTTGCCACTTTTGCTGAAAACAGCTGATTCTAATTATGCAAATGCTGATATGCTTAAGTCGCAATGCAGTTTGTGTGCTGTGACTACCCATTCCATAAGTGACACACATCAGTATATTCTGTATAATGTGTCAATATTTGGAAACTGTTCTTTATGATTTGAGAGTAAGTTACCAGACCTTTAACACACACACATTTTTACAAAATATTGTCTGCTTAGTAGCAAAAAACAAGAAAATGTGGGCTAAAAACACACACAAAAAACATCTAGTGTAGCACTTGGCTTGTTTTTGTAAGAAAATGGACCTTTTTTTGCAAAATGTTTGAGAGACAAACTTTTTTTGCCTTAGTTTCATTGCTACTGCCTCTATAAGACAGTTATGGACATAACCAGGAAAAGGGAGACTAGCAAGTGAAATTCTTTTCATCTGGGTGGGCAGCTACATTGTTGTTGCCCACACAGTGGGAAAGATCTCAAGTGCTGCCTGCAACTAAATGAGTAAGTGAAGAAGAGACTATGCGATGAAATGCCTCATAGTATTTAAAGGGCATTTCGTGATCCACAGCCTCATCCCTCCACTTTTCTCAAAAAAAGTTGAGATTTTTATATCACTGAAAACCTCTGGCTACATAATGTTTATGTACCAACAATTTCTTGCAGATTAATTCGTTTAGCAAAAATATCATCAAATTTGAATTTCGTTCTGGTATACCAGAACAAAATTACAACGGTGGCCTATGGAGCATTACAGTGTAATACACCTAATCATGCATAACTCGCAAACGCAAAATCGGAATCAACTGAAATTTTGGGAATAGGCTTTTTACGTGGATATTTACTGAAAAATGTCAAAAAAAGAGGAAGCTAGGATCACGAAATCATCCTTTAAGTTAGTATCACTTTTAATATGAATTTCTTATTAAAACATACCTTCCTTGTTTCAGGACAAAAAGGTGTGTGCATTGGAATATGGCACACCCCTTTCAGGCTATTCTCCTCTCCATCATAAAATGTCTGAATCCTCTTTGTTGTCCTGTCTATAAACTGATCCAGTAAAACAACATCACCAGGGTGAATGTCTTCTTTCAGTGACCCACAAGCTGTAGTCACAATTACATGGGTGCAGCCTTCCTGCTTAAGTGCATGGATGTTGGCACGGAAATTGATCTTGGATGGGTGGATGTCGTGGCGCCTACCATGCCTGTCAGAACAAATAAGGGAAATAATGTATGATTAAATTAATCAAGCAATTTATTAAAATATCTATTCAACCAATGGGCTAAATGATTAGGAGAAATATTAATCAATCAGACAGTCAATCACATTATGAACAAACAAATGTATCACATTACAGAAACATTTTGGTTGTTTCCATCTTCTTTTTCATAGCATCATTCATGTATATAACACAATCAGGTAATACACATTACAATACATTCTTTCCCATTCATTGCAGTCCTGATAATTCCATCAAAGGAGCTTTGAAATTCAAGGTTGATCTTTCTGGTTTGAATTTTCAACATTTCACCCTTATATTAGAGGGAGGAGGGGGTCAGCTTTCTAGCGAAAGGACTTTTTGTTTATAGTATGTCATCTAACTTTTCGTTTGTTCCTTAGGACATGATGTTCCATGTTTAAACACCAATACTTCCATCAAAGCAAGCGCAAGTGTTGAACAAGTAGAAGTACCTGTATGCAGCATAGACTCTTTCTAGAGTCATGTACGCAGCCACTTGGGCTAGTTCTAGGCATGTATCATTTCTACTCTTTAAATGCACAGGGAGTGATCTAAGACACAAATCAGATATGCTGTTAGATGACCAGTAGTATCCAGGAGGTTAAGTTGGACTTGCATCCTACACCTGCTCCTTGAGTCCATTTCTATCATTTCCATTTCACAACTCCCCAAAATGAAGCTCAACATCACATTTTCTTTACAACATAAGGTACCCCATGACAAAAAACTCACTACATTATAGGAAGTGAATGTAGCACAGTAATCATGGAAAGTGTTTAGTTCAGTGTTCAGTTACCTTGCTAATAACACACACTCTACACTGCCAATAGTCCCAATGACTAAAGCATCTGAAGGCTGTAATGAAAACACAAGCACAAAAAAAAAATTAGTAAGAAATAATGCTTGATATTCACACCTGAAACTTACCATAATTTTTTATGTGAAAAAAGAGGAAAATTCTTTCAACAAGAGGAAAATAGTACAAAATCATGCTGAAAAGGCTCAAATTGCGAAGACCAGTTTTGAATAAATTGGAACTGGATATTAAAGTGATAGAACTCTGAATGTTGGCAAGTTGTTGTGAGGTGAGCATCACTATAAAAATCACATTACCTTTCCAAATGGTGTGTCCACATATTTCTCTTGTCTGTTCTGTAGGATGTCTGGGTCATCCAAACCTGAGCCACCAATGATGCCAACCTGCATAAAATAACAATGACAACTTTTATTTTAAGTTAACATCCGCTAAGAGCCTGTACTGAGCATGTAGTATTAAACATCTGTCATATCCATACTGGGTCTTTTGGAGGAAAAAAATGTACATCTTCAATACAAACGGTCAAAATTTTAAAATGATCGTTGCCCGGGATCGTTGACTTTTCTTCCCAGCTACATACACTTGAAGTACATATCATTGAAGTAATAAAGTTATCATTGGATTTATAAAGTTTACTTTGAGGACTGTTCAAATATCAAAAATATCAATTTTTAATAATTTGCCATAAAATTTGTATAACAAATTTCAAAAAATCAAAATTATTTGATACAGAAGGATCAGACCTAGTACAAGGAACTTATACGATGTCCTCATTCACAAACTGATACTATCTGTCCATCGTATAAGACTGTTACCGCACGGCAATGTGGTGAAGGAATATTACACAGTCAAGAATAGGCTCCATCATTTTTTTTTTCTGAACCCTCCCAGTCTCCCAAAACATCAAAAGCGTTGCACTTATACTTACTTAACTTAAGACTGTCCTTTTTCATATAACGCAGACAAAGTAGGGCCAACTTGCCTAGAAATGGTCAAATTTTGGCAAGAAATATCTCTGTGTAATCCTATGTAAGTCCCATATCACATCGTTATCGGCGATCGAGGTTTTTTTTTTTCTGAAGTTTGGTTGGTACCCACCAGCGTCATGCATGTGACGTGACACGGCTAAAATAAGCGATCGGGAATCGGGGATCGTTAAAACGCCAACAAATTTCAAAACATAGAAAGCAGTAAACTTATTGGCGAGCGGTCCGAATTTTGAGCCATAAGTTTACGTGGTGAACTAGGATCAGACCTACCGAGTACCGACCCACCTCAAAAAATCCCACTGGAGGACAAACAATTTTTTTGGCTGCAAGTCATACTTTTTTACATACCGGTACATGTACCTCCATCCTTCCTTGAAGTTCCGAGTTGTTATTTTTGTTGTAGTTGTTGTATATTTAGGCATGATAATCAGGGTATTTAAATAGTGCAGCCTGGGGGGCACTTCAATTATACCTGATCTCATGTACCAATACCTTGTGTATTGGTACATGATTCGGCGGGTATACTTCAGCAATAGCGAATAAGTGGTCGTTTTTTACTCTTTTCAAAACGTCACATGTACACCAAATACATCCCCCGAAATGGTCTACTTTTAGCGTGCCTTAACTCCGAAACAGTTTAGTCAAAGTTAAAAATGCGATCCCCAACCCTTTGCTTACCTTGGACGAATTTGCAGTATTTTCCGCTAGCTCCGTGTTGAAAAATGTCCGTACTTGCCCGGTACAAACATAGAAATGGCCACATTTGCTTCAGTCCTGGTATGAATATTTCTTCCGTAATCCAATGGTTCCAACGTGGGCATCACGATGATAGTCTCCTACACAACCAGATTGTGTCGGCCTGACGCTCGTCGATCCTAAAAGTGAGGACAGCGTGACCTCTTACCTGCGTAAAAGTCTGTTCGACAAAGGCAATAAGGATGATTGACAGCGCCGTTCATTGGGCGGAGCCATTATATTACAGCAGACAGATTGCGCTGTTCTCTGACCTTGACTGTTCGTCACGTAGACATACCGTGACCTGGGTACACGATACAAAGCTGGGGGATGCGACTGCGGCCGCCATTTTGACACGCGGTATCTACTCATTCAGAAAAATTACTTTTGGTGACGTTTTATATCAAACAATTTTCGATAACGGATTTCTACTAGGATTTCAATTTTTTATTAATGAAGGTGCATGTAGTTTTGAGGAATAACACGGGATGTTTCGAGTTTTATTTCAACTGGTGGTGTAGGAAGGTGAGTGAATTCGTGAATGAGGCCGGGGATTGAGGTTTCGTTGTTTCAACGATCCGATAGTAGGATACGAAACGTAGGCTAAAAATGTCTAATGAAGCCATGTTTACATGAAAACATTAGCTGTTGCGAGGTCAGTGTCGTTGAATTCGTTACCTAAATTCCTTTCAGGATATTCTGATTTCACTTATAATTATGATGTGTACGAAAATTCACCATATTATAAACTCAAAAGTGTGAATGCAAGCTGTTATTGCGGACAATAGAAACATTGTTGCAAAGTCATTAAAAACAGGTATGTATTACAGACGTTCTTTGGCCGAAACGAGATACAGGCCAGTTAGGCAGTCTACACTTCAATATGAACAGGATCAGGATAGCTGTAACTAAAGGGCAGACATATCGACATAGGCCTTAGCTTAGTTTAAGGTACATATTCTTGGGAGCATAACAAATACCAAATTGATGTTTTTCAAATTAACATTACCTTAGCCTTTTCCATCTTATATTTTGGTGAATAAAACACAGGTAGAAAAAGAGTACGTGGCAGATTATTCGCACATGTGTGCAATCAGAGAAAATAAAGGTAGAGAAGCGACACTCCGTACAATTAACGTGCAGACGGCCTATACCGATGTGAGGACAGAAAATGTGACTCTCCTGCTAGTCTCGGGCGCGGGCCAGACTGTATGCGGTATGAACAAAAACATAATTAACTGGTTGTGTAGGAGACTAGCAGGAGAGTCACATTTTTCTGTCCTCTGCTGTCCTCCGGAGTGTCGCGGTCCTGGTGCAATGATGTGCGCCTCCAGAAAGTTGTTTTGGTACTGGCCCCGTGCGTTACATTGCTTCTACGGTTACCTTCCTGTATAGCGAAATTACGTTGACATCAGCAAAAATGACCTTTCCACATGACCTTTCTTTCACCTTTGAACTTTTTGTGTCCCCAGCAACTTCTTTGTTGCCTATCCGGTGTTGCCATAAATTGGGCGTATTTTTCACCAAAACTTCCACAGCTCCTAGCTAGCTCTTCAAGTTGGGATATCGAGAGGGTGGATCAATGTAAATTTTGACGGGACGAGCATTATTTGTTCCGGTTTTAAGGGGCTGGCATTTTCTTCGGAAGGGGGGGGGAATATACTGGGGTCATAAATTCCCGGGCATAATTTTAAAGAAAAATAGAGGGGTAAAATTTTTGATGACCAAAATGTCGGGAGTCACATTGAGATGACCACAGATATAGTGTGTTTATTTTATTCAAAAATTCTGATTTCAATACTATTTTAGTCTGTTTAGGGGGTAACAGGCCCGTACGCAGGGGTGGGGGTGCACCCCCAAATTTGGAAAAGTATATAAAAAGTCCCAAAATTTCAGAAAAGGTCCAAATTTTGTCCACTTTTCACAAAATCGCCCCCCTTCAAAATCAGCACCCCAAATGAAATCCTGCGTACGGGCCTGGGGGTAAGGTGTAAAGGTGTATCGGTGGTGGTGGTGGGGGGGGGGGGGGAGGCATACCTTTTTTGTTGCCGCAATACACTGTAGGCGTCGCAATTTAATTTCTGCCCCCTTCCGAAGAAAATGCCAGCCCCTTACTGATGGGACTCCCATGTTGGCTTTCCTCAACGCAAACTTTTAGACTAGGGTTTATTGATTTTATTTTCATAGGTGATTGCACACCCAGCATTCTTTGTGTACTCATCTCCTTCAATCCACTCATAAACTGTTGTCCAAGGTCATCATCCACTTCAGATACTTGACTGAAGTACCAAGTATAGCAATTACTTGCGTTGGAGTCACTCAACCGTGTCCCTCATTTGGTGACATTTGAGTAGATTCTATTCTAAATGTTTGCGTTGCTCAAAGCCAGCATGACTTCTTTTTGCGTGCACTATACATGTACTATATATGCGTTTTACTATTCGGGGCCAGAGTGCATGCACAAGCGTGCAGGATTTTGCAATTTTATCTTATATGGATCAAAAGCTGATTTCATGCACTTGAGGGTAATTCTTGTTCGTTCAGTTCTATTATGATTTAGGGGGTCGGACCCCACCTAAATTTAGGAGGCCGGCCGACCCCACCTAAAAAAATAGGGGTTCTACTGAGCGCGGCCACCTATCGGAGGGTAAAATTGGGAAGGCAAGAATTTTCAGTGGTCAACCGAGGGGAACCGAAACGGGGGGGCAAACAAAGCGGCATTGGCATATGGGATGCCTTTTAATCAAGCTGTAACACTGAGGTTTACAATGGTTTAGGAAAACACCGGGGCAGAAACGCTTAAAGGAATATTGTGTGATCATAGAATTCTCTTTTGATGAGATATTGAAAGCATATTCTTAAAATTTCAATTGATTCAGATTTTGCGTTTGCGAGCTTTAGCCACTGTGTTGTAAATCATTTTGTAAACAATGGTGCACCAGAACAGCTCAGAACGAATTACAAATTTGACGATTTGCTAAACGAATTAAGCCTAATCTGCAAGATTTTTTTTGTGTAGGCCTACATAAACATATATTGAATTTTTTTATGGAACCACCAATATCTGTGATGGAACTGAAGTGGGGGGATGAGGCTCACGACTTGCAATCCGGTATAGCGCCGGGTCCCATTGACGCGTGGTATACCACGTGTGTACTGTACACTCGTGTCAGTATAAGTTGGTCTTCGTGTTTCAAAAAAGAAGTAGGCCTATAACTACATTTTAACCAGTTTATAATGTTTACATATAGCCAATAATAATGTGCTATTTTTAACCCGGTTTTTACACAGCAACCTGAGACGAATATACACGAAAGTGCTCCTCCTCATCAAAGGATTAAAGTTCTTCTGTCGAATTGCTGACCATGCTGACGGTCTGGTTTATAAAACAACACATCTGTCAAATACAGTAGAGCAGTGTCGAAAGAGGCCGGTTTCCCGGAGAAAAGAGTGATTGGTGATAGAAGCACGATTTTGGGGGAAAGCAGCGCAAGGAGATTTATGAGTGTTTGGAGAAAGCATCGCAAGGGGATAAGCGTTTGGAGAAAGTAGCGCAAAGAAGCAACACGTGAGGATTTTTATTCGCAAGAACATTATAAATGCAAGTGTACAATGAACTTCGCTGATTTTTGCAGGTGAAGTGAATAAGGATATTCGTCTGTGCCCACCCCCCACCAAGAAAGCTGGCTATGCCCCTGATATATCCGTGCAATAGGCCTACATAGGCTTAGGAACCAGGGGGGCTTGAGGGGGCTCATCCCCCTCAATAATTTTGGTGCGGGCTGGAATATCTTTCAGCCCCCAATAACTTCCTAGGTGAACTTAAAAAATTGTGATAAAATAGAGGGAAAACGGGTCTTTGTGACCTATATTTTGCAAAATTTTCTGACTGCACTGGGGAAACCCCCCTCGCGCACCCCCAGTCTGGCCCCACAAAAAAATTTCAGCCCCCCCCCCCATGTGGCTTCCTAAGCCTATGCAATAACCTAGATAACATGGCGATATTGGTCCGATGGTGCATGGCCCAATATGTTCAATAATGGCCCAATATCATTTGCTCAAGGGCCCAAGATTGGGCTTGGGCCAAATATTGGGCCTATATTGGACCAATTTAGGCTGCCACTGTGATGCCAATATGAAGATTACCGATGGTAAGCCAAGATTGGCCCAATATGGGCAGCAAATTAATGCCGATGCCAAGATTGGCGTTCAAAAACCAACATTCTGGAAACTTGGTTTGACATATGATATGAAAACCTTTGGGTTTTCTATCCACGCACATGCTGCTCATTTTGACCTGAAAACCGGGGTTTTTCAGGTATATATTTCTCCATGATGCTTTGCTTAGTTCCACCAGTAGGCCTAATCTGCTTATTCTGGTAATCTGTAAAAGAATAAAATCGAGTTAGATTTAATCGCTCCAATATGAGTTCAAACTTTTGATGATCTGCCAATTTGATGATATCATGAACTATGGACAATTTAGAGCTATTTAGGCATGTAAAGAGGCTGTAAAGTTTATTCACTCGGTGTGCGGGGGGGTGTATGTGGGGGGGGCACAAGGGTGTAGGGGCCTGGGGGTTAAAAAGTTTTGAGTCCACAAAGAGGGGTTCTAAAAGTATAAAACTATTCATTTTGATGAGATTGTCGGATCAAAGTGATAATATACCTACCGAAATACGGTAATCAAAATGAATAGTATATCTCATCAAAATAATTAGGCCAAGTTTAATGGTTTAAAGATCTTGAGGTATGCAAATCCGCCAATGCATGCCACTGTCATGTCATTGGCAATTTGGGTGTTATTTGGGCGTATAACCAGGGTGTTATACTACGAGATTCTTGCAATTTTCGAACCAGCGAAAATAGGGAATGCACCGATTGTAGGAAATGAACGCGTAACAAAATACAAGTCGATGACTTGCAATAATACGTGGAATTTTCTAGCAAAAACTGGTCCTTGTTTGATCCCCAGATAAACCACGATATTGAAGAATCCACAAGAAAAGAAATCGGCGATAGAAATATTCGTTTAACCAGATAATCGTGTTGGACTGAAGTATTTTTACGGTAAGCTTTAGGCCTAGCAAACATGGCGATGGCAAAAGTTACCACATAATTTGTTTTTGTTTTGTTTTGTGCATATTCTTCAAGTTGAATGTTGCATCAGCAGATCAATGCAATGATTCAGTGGTTCATTCTAGACTGCGGAACTCAGTCCTCAATGATAGTCAGTCATTTATCTTTTGGTCGTTATATGACTATCATTTGAGGGACTGAGTTGTTATAATATATCTTCCGAGGTGCAATTTCAGACAATAGCCATGATAGCTGGGGATTAGTGGGGCAGATTATCTATTGAATCCTTTCATGACCACTGAAGCATAGTCAAGTCTGCCAAGGACACTCGGTACAAATTGAAAGACCATCACAAAAGAATGCATGCATGTCAGGTCATCGACACCAATTTGGTGTTTGTTATGACACAAATTTTGTGTCTGTTATGCACCTCGAAATATGTACCTTAAAGTCTGTATCTAGGTTCATTCGTATATTTTCGTGATTATAATTAGGGGTTCATTCATATTTTTTTCATGACTATAAAACGGTTGTTTAATGTTTTTGCCCGATAGTCATGAAAATAACCCTGTTCATTTGATCAACTACAGTATTGTAGGTATCCCAGGCAAACCTTAGATAGTAAGTTAGTTAACACATTTGCTAGTCAGCGAAATTCGCCTAGACCGGGGCCCAAACACAATGCATATTTACATAGAAATTTGAATTTTTTTCGAGAACAGGTCGGTGAAGGAAACTATATGTCGAACAACTGAATACTTGCACAACGCGACGTGTGGACCAATATATTTTTGTTAACATTTTAGGCCTATAACAAAATGTATATTTTCGTACAATTGTACAACTATCGTTATGACCTATAAAAGTTACCTGTTATCAAAGTGTCCGCAAAAAACTGGTCATCGCAAGTATTAACTTTGATGCTGAAAACTAACGATATTCACGCAGGGACAGGCCGAAAACCTTACCTCGATCGTAAAATCCAGCCCATGCATGTCATAAATAATTCATTAAATTTCATTGTGTAAATGTCACTGATTGTGTCCATGTATTGTTATTGCACATCTGCAAAAGCAGAAGTCATGCTGAATTTATACTCGATCGCTGGATCACCATGTGAATTCGCCTCTTAAAAAAGAGAAAACCTCTACGACCAGGTTGTTAAGCATCGAGCACGCTGACTGGCTTAGCAATTATCAAAGTAGTTTTGTAAACCAATCAGGTTAGACGTACTTTACTGGCGGGTCACATTAATTCATACCGTAAAAGGCCGTCGCGTTCATTGATTGGCGTACGATTGTGATGAATGGTGTTTGCAACCAATCACAAAACGGGTTATAAATAAATAAGGCGCCCGTCGGAAATTTTGTACACGTCCATGATGACGTCATGCCCAGTGCCACGAGGTAGCCGGAGGCTTCGCTTTTCTCGAAAGCGAGCGAGTGGTATAAAGTCAGTTTCACACCTGTGATTTATGGAGCATATCATAAAATCTCTGAGCACATCCACAGCGCATTTGACAGATAAAAATGACATTTGCAATTCTGAGCAATGGGATTCCATGAAATTGAAGATTATGTAAGTTATTCTATTATTCTATTTTTTATGGTGATGAGCCAGTCGCACATGGAATTTTAGAGGGATTTTGATAGCAGTTCCATTAAAAAAAGCTGCTATCGCCATGAGACTAAGATCTAGAAACACCCCTAAATGCTGTTTTGGGGAATTTTGCTAGCAGAATATTTTTGATGAAAGTCAATCTTTGACAAGATGTAACTTTGTTACGGAAAGTGCTATGACAAAAATGTTTTCAGTTTTGGCTTTCTTTACTCAAGGGCTTTAATTTGATATGTAAAATGATGCAGTTTGATGGCAAATTTGAATTCACCTAGCATACCTATATCATGACTGTCTATGCTCTGACGATAACACTCCGATCGGCCATGCAATCTACGTTTGTACGCCAGTAGGGCAACTGAACCAGGGTTGCCAAAAATAATCAAAAAGTCGCCCAATTTTTCTCTCGACCATTGGTTTCTACAATGTATGGGACAGGAAATTGTCAAAAGTCGCTGGGAAAATCTTCAAAAGTCGTCCATCGCGGGTTAATTTGGCAACCCTGAACGGAACCGCTACGTGAACGAGCTATTGATCGACAAATCTGGACAATAAAATTGCATGGTTCTACTTCCACTGGTAACTCTAAATGTCTTAAATTGGAAAAATCGTCCTTCTTTTAATAACCTGGTTGAATGGGGAATTAGGTTTGGCTGACAATAGAAGACACTCAAAAGAAGGACCAAAACAAGCTCAAATTAAGACCAAAATAAGCTGAAAGTTGGATGAATGCACTTGAATGTTGGATCAGTCAATACAGTCACAATAGGAAGAAGTACTTTACTCAAGAGGGCACTCAAGTGAAGTGGATTGAGTAAATTTGGCTTGTATTGGTCTTACTTTGAGCTAGTTTTGGAGTGGTTCAGCTTATTTTGGTCTAACTTTTGAGTGTTTCGGTCCTACTTTTGAGTGTTTTTTATTGTCAGCTAATGCTAATTCCCCATTAAAACTTAAAGATTAAAAGAAGGATGATTTTTCCAATTTAAGACACTGTGTGTTAGCAGTGAATTCACAGCTTTTTAAACCCCTATTCATGCTGCATGAATCACTCTATTGTGGACCATCCTTCTGATTAGTCCGAATAATCAGATCCAGAACAAAATATTAATTTCTGACATGATCGTGTTCTGAGTCTGAACTGTTTCCATATGAAATCTTGATGCTAAATTGGACAAAAGAAGCACATGGTCCTACTTGACAGTTTTTTTTTCCCCTATTCATGTTGCGCGAATCACTCTATTGTGGACCATCCTTTTGATACTTGAGTATTTGGACAAGCGGAACAGTTTTGACAGGCCCTTTGTCTACCTCTCTGTTTGTAAACAAACGAGGAGGTCGAAATTGTCCTCCTCTGCGAATACGAAAGGCAGCGTAATAGTACGGCACTACCTTCTGATACTTGTGTGTTTGGACAACCAGAACAGTTTTGACAGGTATTTTGTCTACTGTTTGTAAACAGACAAGGATGCATGGATGTAAAAATTGACATCCTCGCCTAATAGGAAAGTAATAGCGTTAGTACTTAGTACGTCACTCACTGCTATCCACAATGACACAATGGACCAATGGTTAGCAGGGAATTCGTTAGCAGGTTACTATAGTGCAGATATCACACGCTATCGGTTGTTCATACTAAAGTTATAACCTTTCAAACAACCCGTTCATATGTGACACGATCTGGTCCATGGGGGCCAAAGGAGGCATTTTTGAAAATTGAGTTATTGTAATTATTACATTATACATACAATAGGCTATCATTTACTCAAAACACCAAATGTCTAGCATAGTTGGTTCAAAAGTTAAGAAGTTTTTTGATGTCTATTTTCTTATGTATTTTATTGTTTTTTTACTCAATATTTTTACCTTGATCTCAGTTTCAAATTTGCTGCCTTTGGCCCCCCATGGACCAGATTGTGTCACATATACTATGTATACCAGAACATAAATGTGCCCTGTTACCACGAAATCAGCGTAAAGTCGCAACTTGGTGTTAGTCACTCAAAACGCCCTGGCTACTGCATTGGTGTTCGCTCACCTGTCAAAGCCACTAAGTATGTCTGTATGTTCTTTGTGAATGGGGCACAATGGGCCACTCACAAAGGATAATACTAAGCTAGTTAGTTGTACAGGTGGCGGTAAACAAAGAACATCAACAATAGTCAGATAAAATATCTCGAAACTACCAACTCAACAAAATGAGCATTTAAAGTTGTGGCGACCAGTGTTTACTCTCTCTGGAATTTGGGTGCGCCAAATGAAGCATTTTCCCTCCAAATTGGCCCAATTTTGGCTCAGTAATCTCGTCAAATTGACTAATTGCAATACAGCATTGCACATTTGTGTGAGCCAAATATAATTTTCACTGGGCCAAAATTGCGCCATACAGCCTCTGAGTAAACACTGGTGGCGACTTTACGCTGATTTCGTGGTAGCAGGTCACAAATAGTGATTGGTAGCAGGTCACAAATAGTGATTCTTTACAGTATCAAAATAATAACAAAAATTTAATGTAAAATTATTTTTAAAATATGATTTTCCTTCCATGCTTCATTTTCCCTACCCTGTGATCACACATCCGGGCCACCGGGCAATTTAACATTGTTTAAATAAATGCCGGGCTCTTGACCATACGCATTCTGTCACATAGCGAGTATCAGTATACTATGTATGAACGATTGTTTCAGATTCAGATTCATTAAATTCATTGTTTATTCCCATGGGCTTTATCAAAAACACCCAGGCTGGGAAATAAGAAGCGCTGGACCAGGGGCTACTTTGTAAAAAAATAGCCCCTGGTTCACAGGGTTTTACAGGGAACCAGGGGCTATTTTCAATGAACCAGGGGCTAAATGTTAATGGCCCCTGGCCCTACCAACACTGTTATTTTACTTTTAACACAATCATTTTAGACTAAAAAAATCACCAGTTCCTTTATCCTTTTTACATTTAGTATTCCCAATTCCCATCATCATCTACCTGAGAGAAAACACTTAAATTCTCTTGGTCGGTGCTGTTCCATCTTTTGCACTTCTCACGTCTGTCAAAGGGAACACCCTCGCGAAATCTCTATTGGTTTGTACAGGGTCTTCAAACTTTTTCTCAGTGCTCACAGAAAATAGCAATTTACCTTGTCTTTGGTAATTTTTTGAAGTTGATTTCCCTTAATGAGAATTCAAACTTTTGGAATTGTTTCATCAAGAGGCATTTATTTTATGGCATGTTTTGTGATTTCCCCATGCATTAAGTGCAATGTTACTAGAGAACTCTAACTTCAAATTTTGCACACGATAGTTACGCATTCGATGCTAGAGTATGTTGCTATCATTTTTTCGGTTGGACAGCGTTGATATTTTCTGCAACGGATGATATTTATTCTGTTGATGTTGAAATTTGGATAAAAGTTATTTCGATGAATCTTTTGAGTAAAATTTGCCTTTTTTGAACAGTCTAAACTTTTTTTTGAAGTGCAATTTTAGCAATATTTTAGCAAGTTTAGCGATTGCCCGCGGTGATTGGCTGTGTTTACTTCTGAACTTCCATTGCTTAAACATGGTATCATCCTTCGGCGAATCTGACTAGATTTTGAATGCAAATGTCTCTAGCCTCGAGTGTGAAGCTATCGGTGAGCAAATTTGTGGCTAGACTTCTCGAGCAAGTGCAATGGTATCCCCTTCGTATCTGAGGGGGTGAGATGGAAAAGCCCAATCTTGGCAAAAGCAACCAATGCTGACCGACAGAATGCCGAGTCCATGGGGTTTAGATGCACATGAGCATCGCGTATATGACTCGCGCATCGCACTATGTGCATACTCAAGGAGCATCCATGGGTTTTTAGCGCGGCTTTGTGTTTATGACCGGGAAACCGGGCATTAATTTTGTTTATGCATTTAAACAACTCTCTAGTCATCCCCGCCATATATACAAACCAGAACATTTATTGGTTCTTATTCATCAAAATAATAACAAAAACAGTAACATTATTAAACAATGTGATTTTCCTTCATTTTCTCTACCCCGCGATCGCACATCTAGGCCACCGGGTATCAACATTGCTTATGCCCTGGCTCTTGACCAATCATGCATGCTGTTATCACTGGTTATGTACATGTAGCAAGTATGTACATGTATGAACAACAGATCAATCGCATCCCATCATGGCCACTGCCAGTCTGGTGGAAGCGGGTTTTTTTCTCATTCCACAAAAGATGTAATAATGATAATGTTGAAGCTTGCAAGTAAGGATTAGTTGCTTTATTATTCAAATATAAACTATTGAGTACAAAATTGTGTGAGATTTATTAGGTATGCCAAATGTGTGTAGTGGATGCCAGCACAACTATAATCTGATCGTTTTTGACATCACAACATTATTGGTGGTATTTTAACCCTAACTCGGACAAGGGTTTTTTGCTATCGGAAGGAAAATCAAGGAACGAAAAAAGGAGAGACGATCTGAACAAAGAAGTCACTTGGTATCCTAGGATTCGAACCTTGCACCCATCGCGTGCCAAGCACAAGATCACCTACCGGTAGCCACAGGGGTTTCGCTGGCCCGGCCAATGGCACCAAAAGTTTTTTGGTGGTTAGGGTTAATATACTTTCTTTTTCTTTTTCTTTTTTCAATAACCATTCAGACTGAAAAATAGGAAGATTGGATGGTGAAGAAAGTCCTGGCATGATGCTTAGCTTTGAGGGTCAGTTTAGACGGAGACCAAAGGTGTCACTTAGAGGGGCCAGCAAACAGGTGAGTATCAATTCATCAAACTAAACATCTCAAAAAAAGTAACTAACCCCCTCATACAAATAAACTAGTAAAATAAATTCTTTTGCAATTACATTTTGTAGTTCTAAGTGAAATCTAAAATTTCTTGTGTATTTTGTGATTTCAGGAAGACACATCCGTCTTATTACAGCGTAACCTGGAAGAGCGGCGGAAACGTGAGGTAAGCTTTTATTAACGGACTGCATTTATACCATATTTTCAATCCAACTAATCTAGAGATGGTGCATCCTCAGTTTGAAACAATGATTGAGTAATAATATTTAAACGTAGTAGTCCTCTAGTCATAGTTTCTTTTGAAGTTCTTCGGCAGTTCTGCAATCCTGGAAAACAAATGTTGGCACACTTCGCCTATCTTTGTATATATCTGCCCATGCTCCTCCAATTCAATGTTGAACAAAGCCATGTTGTCAACAGGTCCATGAAACCGTGTTAACCGTCCAATATCGAAAGATGGGTAGTGGCCGATATTGCATGCATGTTTCACTCACCTCTCCAATTTTGATAGGTCTCGCATTTCAGTTGTTTAGTACAAGTGTGCCAACTATTTTTTTCCAAGATTGATGTAGGTGATGTAAAAGCATATTTGTGTCAACCCTGCCACTTATAAACTGCATCCCTTGTACAAATCTGTTCTGCTTGTATTACACTAGGCTGAACGCAGGAAGCTAAGAAGTACGGTTGTCATCCAGTCATTTGTGAGAGGCTCCCTCTGTAGACTTCATTTCAAAGCGGAGCAGAGAGCACAGTGGGATGCAAGACAGAAGCAAATGATAGCAGGCAAACTAGATGCCCAAGAGTTGCTGGAATTGCAGCGAATACTACTCAGTTACTATGATGATAAGAGTGATGAACAAAGATTGGTAAGTTTGCACATTTTGGTGTGCAGTTATGCAAAAAGCTTCTGCTTACACATGAAGGCTTAATACTTACAGGGTTTGATTTGATTGCCAGCCCTCCGATTCCGACCGGTGAAAGTTGCGGAGGACTGGTGGGTTTTGCAGCAAGATGGTCCAGTGGTTTTTTATTCCCAGAACATAATTTGGCTATTTAATAATTAATGTTGAAATATTTTTTTTGGATTATTTGGAAATGCCAATCTAATTATTTGGAATTGCCAATCTGAAGCCATTTATTTAGATATCCAAGAAACATTTAATGTTTGTGTCAAGACGTGAACCCAGTTTGTTGTACTGCTATACATAATAAAGCACCTATGGTGGGCCCACACAGTCAATAACTGGTTTAATATTATTTGACATGATTGTTAATTTGACAGACTTGGCTATGTCAGACTCTTCTGAAACAACAAGGCATTGTACAGGAGTTAATTACACGTCAGAGAGTGGCATGGATGCATCAGACAAAGAGATTACTATATCTTTGCTCCAAGTAAGTTAATTATATATATATACTGTACCGTACATGAATTCTTGCAAAAAACATTTTAGTGAAAAGGAATTTGTTATTTTGAATTTTGAATTGGTAGAATTTTAAACCGATACACACAACTTGTTTGTTCACTTACATGAGCTTTCGTCACGACAACTCTGTCTTTTTCAAACTGATGGAAATTGTTCATTGATCTTGGTTGTCACATGACGAGCTGGGCAGCTGGCGATGTCATGTGACAGAACAGGTTCGTAGACTGGTTGTAGTTGTTTGGAATTTATTGTGAGTGTTCTGGTGCAATTATGGCAGATTAAACTATTGAATCCTTGAATCACACGCATCAAGAAAGGATGAAAATAACAATGTTACAGGATTCACTTTTGAAGTGAAAAAAAAAACCAAATGATTTTTCATCTGAAATAAGCAGTTGTGAACTTGAGCCTAAAACGTTATTGTTATGCCTGGCAGCATCTCACTTGTAATATATGATTTTTTTGCAGCTTACTACAGTCAGGCACCCGTGGTACCATGGCAATGCCATTGAGGATTATAGAAGTGTTAACAGATACATCAACATATACAAGAGGGGGCGCTATGACAGAAGAAGTAGCCACAGACGTAATTCTTGATATGTATAGCTTCCTTATTGCTAGAGGTATGTGAAGCTGTGAAATTCTCATTTTTCATGAAATTAAGAATTGTAGCTCATTGGTGGATGTTTTCAACTCAAAATCAGTGTCTTAAGTTTGTGATTAATGTGTATTGTATAGAGGTTTCTTATAATTAGTCCTTTCCAGCCGTTGATGGCATTTTGGCTTAGCTAACTCCAATCGGGCCGGAATTAGCAAAGCCAGGCTACATATCATCCAATGGTGTTAGCTGAGCCAAAACACCATCAACGGCTGAAGAGGACCAATTATAAGAAAAGTCTATTGCGATTGCCGAATCTGCTGCTGATTCCAGAAAAATACAGCATATAATTTTTTTTGGATAAAAAAATTGTACTATTTAGCCAAATGAAACATAGCTAATTCCCTAATCCTTTAAGTAGTTAATCTAAGTGGCAATAAAAGTCCAATTTTAACATTTGGCAAATTTTTGGAAATAAGGGCCAAAAGCATTTTTAGTATGTTGTTTTTGTATGCTGTGACAATCAAGTGTAAAGACTTGTACAAAATCTAATCTAAAGTCTATGCACTCTAATTTTCACATTTTCTGTTCTATTTTATTGACTCTTCTGCATTTTACACTGAATAAATTGCTTGCATAATTTGTTATTTTTAAATATTTATTTTCATTTGCAGGTTATTTTTCCATCCTGCGTTCGCTTGTGAATGAACGACTCCCACCTGGTATTGATATTACAACAAAAGCTCCAATGGCAGAAACAGTACTTGAGCTGGTATTAAGACCAGTCATATTAGCATCTAAATCAGAAGCACATGGAAAGGAAAGGTAGGAAAGGATTAGTTTGATTCTTGTATTAAATGAACCTGATATAATGCCTACATTTCTAGATTCTAAGGGATTACAAATTTAATGTACTATGTATTGCTGTTGATGATTAATTGATGAGCCTCTACTTCTAGATGTTGAAAATGTCATTTCTATTGTCCTTTCAAATGGTGTTTCTAGCTATTAGAGAATCATATTTTGGAAGGTTCATGGCCACTGTCCCTCATAAGTTTGGTCTAGCCTTTTTACTACCTCTCTCACTTTTTGGGCACTTTGACATTTTCAATATCTGGTTGCTGTCCCCTGTATCTTTGCTGTGCTCTGTTAATGCTGACCACTTTGAGAAAATCTTTCCATTTCCAAAACATGTAATTCTCTATCATCTAACAGCATATAAATCACACTTTGCACAAAATAATTATATTCTTTTTCTCAAGGAACTTCATTGTCAGGTTCAAAAACTTTTAAGTTATTAAGAAATTAAAATTTCTTTAGGTATGATCTCATTCGCAGCTTATTTTACCCTTGTAGTGAGTGGTTTTTCCATCAAATTTTCATTTATGAAAGTAATCATTGGATACATATTACCTGGCAATTCAAGTTTGGAACCTGAATATTAGCACTAATTGATGATCAATTACAATATTCTTTGTTATTTCAGAAAAATAGTCATATGTGCCCTGTGTAAAGAGCTTCTGTCTCCAGCCTACACAGAACAAGTCAGTGGTTTCTTACTACCAGCAATAGCAGCCAGCAAACCTGGTATACCGGTAGACCAACTTCTACATGCCTTGGCTCCAGCCAATCATATACTAGAACAATCCGTCAATCATTTGGAGGTGGAGCCATCACCATGGTTACTGCATGCCATAATGACATTAGTTAGTCCAGTTTTAAGTAAGTGATTGATTTGGTAGAACTAAACACTGAAATAAGGTGCTTTATCATAAGTATAGGTTGATTTGATTGTGATGCACACAGACCTATAAAACTTAAACTACCATAAACTGCATGTACCAGGAATCTTGTGTGATAATGATATGCTCAGCCCAATATGAACATGGTAAAGTTATTACCACTTGTAACTAATGGACAGTTTTGCACCACAACCACCACATACAGCTTCCATTGACTTGAAAATACTTGCCGGTATGCGGTATTAAACTGTTGGATTAATTGTTTGTGATTTGAACATTCAGATATTCTGTATGTTGATACCAACTACCTGAATGACAAATATGGCTTGTGTTCTTTTGTTGTGGTAGGGTAGAGTTGTCAATATCATATTACATGTTCTGAAAAATGCCAACCAAGAGTGAATGTTTCCCAATTTGTATATCTCAAGGCACTGTTATGGAGCGCAATAATATTTAAAGAGATCGGATTTAGAAAGCAGGAAGTATACTGGAGTACCCAGAGGAAAAATTACGAGGATGTTCATAGATCGGCACCATGCTCATTACTGGACTGCAGGGAATCGGACCCAGGTCGCAGCGGTGAGAGGTGTGTTCTTTATAACAAGGCCTCTTTGGAAATCAGTTCCTTAGTATCTCTGCCTAAAATATTGTCTTGTTTTCACAGGTACTCTTAGTTCAGAATCCATCTTGCAATATCTTCACATTCTTAAGGTGCTCTTACCCCTACTACCAGGCTTACATACAATGGAAATGATGGAAGTAGATTCAGATGGGGAAGAAGAACAAGCAATGAATATCACCATGGTAGGTCTCCCTGCATTGCACTGTAAATGCCAAAGATATATCCTAATACAAAATGGGAAGTTGGTATGGACATAATTTGTTTGACCTGGCAGCAAACATTTTGAGAATTGTGAGATTTGCTAATTAGGTATTGTGTATTTTCATGTTGGGTATACATTTTTGGGCGCATGGAGTACAAACAGTTTGTGCACTGATTCACTCTCTGTATGGAATATGCGATTGCCCTTGCCCACATTATACACGGACACTTTACTTTCACAAGGGAATTTGCAAAGTTCTAGTTATTATGGATATAGTGAAGCCTGTGAAGATACAGGGATATTCCTCGTGCCTGATCACAATATGAATTGCTATTACCCACTCCTTCAAACCCAAGATTCAGGTACACTTGTGTTAAAAATCTCACCAGATGGCAAGCTTAAAAGTTATCTTTTCAGAGTCTGTATTGAGCAGCGACGTAGCAGGCAACATAATTGTTTTTGCTTTATGTTCTTGAGACTGACTTTAGCATAGAAAATTCGTTTAGATTGTAGTTGATGTATTTATTTTATATTGTGGCGTTATAGCATTGAATGATAAGTCCAGATTGCTCTTTTCTTGTATTACAGGGTGACAGTGTCTCCTCCCTATCAGAAATCCGAGAACACTGCATACAACAACTTAACACACCTGTACACGTGCAATGCTTAGTCTCCACCGCAAGAAGTAAAGGTCACCAATCTGCTGTACTCATAGCATTGTGTAGTATTTGTCATTCATTGATGCTAGAGCATAGACTACATGTACCAAGAACAAGGTGAGTACTACTGCTTCTTAGAATTATCACAAGTGTATATTACAGATATACATTTCATTATTAGGTAGATGCGATTTTGAAGAGGCACTCTATCAATTTTAAGGTAATTGTATTTTGCTTTCAAATTTATGATCTCTCTCTTTCTTCTTGCCTTGACTGACTGTAGTGTATCTTTCTGTCTGCCTGGCTATCCTCTCCTCTCTTTCTCTCTCCCCACTCTATTTCTCTCTCTTCATCATACTCAACTTAGTTGAAAAGCTGACGTCAATCATTCTAATTCCTTGTCTGTTTTACAGATTACTGTACACTCTGGCATTCAGTGAGTATTTCTTGAGACATGTGTGGGAGACTATTAAAAGTGTATCAACAGTAGGGGTCACAGGGTGAGTAAATAAATGATGATTCAGTTTTTTTTTAAAAAAAAAAAAAAAAAGGACCTTTTACCTTTCTGCATCTGGAAACAAGGTCTGGTTCCAATTTTGAAATCAGAATGGGAATATATGTAATTGCTAAGAATTTATATTGAATCAGAAGACTGCCTTAGTACCGCCTAACAGGAAGTAATAGGATGGGATATAGACACAGAAATAGAAATGTGAGGACTGCAGATGTAACATGTGGGCCCAAGATAATGATATCAGAAACGGTGGGGATCGAACCTGTGCACTTGCAATTTCTGGTCAAGAGCCTATCCAACCGGGTTAAACAGAACAGAAAGAACTGCCAGCATTGATCTAAGTTTCTTATTACGTCTTAACAGTATGATCCTTCTAGCTAAGTTTTGTTTCTTTGTTAAATTTTGTTATCATCCTTCCTTTCAGGTCTCATAAGCCTCTCATACAGACTTTATCACAAGGGCTACAGATATCTGTTGATGACAGCAGACGTATAGTGCCACTCCTCTCCGTCTTCTGCTCCTTATTTGGGCATCTGCTTCTATCTCTTCATGATGCTGAGTTCTATGGTGATGATGATGGTAGGTATTGGAATAAAGGGATATTTCCTGTGGAAGGCTAAAATAAGTGTGGGATCTGTATTTTTCAAGGAGATTATCCCACTTTGATATGCTTTTTCTACATTGAATTGTTTTACCACACTTTTCATTGATGATCATTGCTTTCACGACGTTTTATGAAAAATTTAATATAACCATGAGAATGTCCTATAATGTGTTTATTAGTTCAGTTGACCATTAATATTTTGAAATTATAAAAAATCCAAGCATTTAACATTTCAATCCTTAATCCTAGCAAATATATGAGAAAAAATATGGTTTGTAACGGTTACATAGCAAAGACCAGTTTCTGTTTGTAGCAGAAACTTTCCCATTTTGTTAGCTCATTGCGCAAGCAATGAACTATAGGCATGATCCAGATTTCTGTATGTTTTTTACTTTCTCTTGCTACATCGTTTGAGCAATGGATCTGGTAATTTGAGGGAGCGATCTTTGCATGATCGTTCATGATTGTTACTTATTTAGCTAGGAAAATTCGGACGGAAAGTGTGATTTTTGGAGCATTTTGTTACGAAAATTTTTACCAAATTTCATAGAATAGTCTCCTTTGCAGACTGTTTGTGGTGCTGATCATATTACAAACACTGTAGAAACTCCTTGATCTGGCGATGCTGTTTCATTTTGTAAAAGAGATGTTGAATTTTGTTCCTTCAATGTTTGCTTTTAAGTGTTGCTTTGCCTTACATTCGGCAAGTCAATAGATAAAGCACCAATTGGGCTCGTGCTGTCTATATGCCCTTACTTCTGTGCACGAGCCATGAGCAAGTAGTGTCTCAAATTCTCCCAATTAGTGCATATTCAGAACTAATTGGGCTACCAAATTGTTGGTTGGCAACCCTGACTATGAACAAACATCTCACTCATTTACACCTATTAGTAGGGATAACCATCAAAATTTCATGTTACCCCTATTGCTACAAAAGATCATTTTCTGGATAGAACTCGATAGAAGTATTTTGGTGGTTAAATGGTCAAAAGCGGTCAAAAACTTTTCGAATTATGAATTTTCAAAGTTTCCCATTCTGACCGGTCATTGGAACGAAATGAAATGACAAGGTCCAAAAATAGCAATTGGGAGCAAAATTGGCATAAGCATATATTTACCTTTATATATTTCTTTATTTTAACATATATGCAAACATGAAACAAGCATATTGTGAAAGTATCAAAGGGTTTCTTATGAAATGGCACTTTACTAGTCAATGGCATAAATTATTTTTTCAAACCGAGGCATTGAAATCATGCATTTAGAGAACATTTGGCAAAAATCATCCAAGATGGCCGATATGGCACAAAATCAAAATTGCACTAAGTACAGGTGAACTTTTTTTTTCACAACCAAAAATTTCAATGTTATTGGGTTTTATATGACCAATTAGTAGGTGTATGCAAAGAAAATCTTAAGTGTCATTGAAGGTCATTGACTCATTCACAACAATAGAGGTTATCCACTTCACTCATCATGCTCATGTGTGACTTCTGACAAAAGGTGCTGGTTCCCGTAGTATTCCTTATTCAATACAATTCAATGCATGACCTCGAAGTTAGCTGCATGACTTTCGCGGGCTATTTTGAAACAGTTATAGTTGCACATTCAGGTAGGTACTTCTTTTGAAAGTTCTAAACAAGGTATAGCCAGCAGCAAGTTGTAGATGGTATAGGCCTAAATATAAGAAAACGTTTAGGGTTGAAATCAGGTGAACAATACATCGAATGAGCACGAAACTTCACATTTATGTTCAGAAAGGTGTCTTCTTAGCATGATTCGAAAGGAGTATGGAAATTCCAAAGGGAAGCTGGTGATTTAATTTGTAACTCGAGATCTACTTGTTCAATTTTTAACCTTTTTACAGAGGGTATGATAGAGGTATTACTGGCAACTCTGCCAAATTACAGCTCAGTAGGCCACGTTTTTCACCTGATCTTATTGACATGAATATTTTGTGCCATTCTTGAGCAGTGCTGAACTCAGCCACTGGCAATTAAGCGCACTGTGGCGATGGACCAATTTTGACTCGCACTTACAGGAAAATTAAATAAGTTATGTTGCTGTAATTTGCAAGATAGTTACAAAACATAATTGGCATTAACATCCCCAATTTTTACAGAAAAATTATGAAAATAAAAGAATGAGCTCAATTTAGAAATGTCTGTGCAAGCAGTGCACAGTTGAGCTCCCTGCATGTCTATGGGAGTGTTCTAATCAAGTTGATGGTTCATTGGTCATCCCTACTATTAGGCCAAAAAAAAATTGTTTGTTTGTCCTCCACAGCTTTGAAAGAGGAGGTGCAGGTGGGCGGATTTAAAAAAAAAAAATTCGGATTTGGCATATTCTTGAACCTAGCTAAAAGCTTCAATCATTCACTGTGACTTAAAAAAACAACATTTTGTTTCTTTAATATGCAAAGTTATAGTTTGTGTTCATGTCATAGTCTTTTAATGATTTCATAATGGATATAAATCCAATGTATTTTGAAGTCATTAATAATAATTGACATGAAAACAAATTATAACTTTGCATATTGAAGACACAAAATGTTTTTTGGGGGGATTTTTATTTTCAACCTTGAAATATCCTAGCATTTAGCTCTAGCTAGGTCCAGAGATACTCCAAATCTGAAAAAAAAATTGAATTTTTTATTTATTTGAAAAAAAAATTGAAGGTGGAGGACAAACAAACAACTTTTTTTTTTGGCCTATTATCACACATCTTGAAGAGTCACCAAACCCAATCAGTTATAACATTTAATCAAGGTGAAATGTCCTTTAGACTAGCACTTGTTCAGTGCCTAGTATATCAGTATATGGGACCATGACAACCCCTCTCTGACATTACAAAACAGACAAACAGAAAGTCTGAACAGGGAAGTGCTGGGGGTAACACTAGGCTAGTGGCCTTTCCCTGTTCTGAAGATTGAAAGGAGCACTCGTTCGAAATATGAAGTCAGGAAAATTAGATGTGTGTGTGCAAAATTTTATTTTATTTGTTTTAAATAATTTCATTTACCATGAAAGTGTTGTAGTTTTTAAATTTCAAGTTTTTATTTGGAAATTGCTGTGGCACTCATCTATCCGATGGTGCATCCAAGACATTAAATATACAAACAAAACTGTATTAAACAAAATAAAATCAAAGGATACTTGACAAGCAAAAGGTACAAATAAATAAATAAATGCCTTGAATAAATAAATATCTTGAGAACCGTAAGTATATTTTCAAAATGCTGATTTGTGCTTGATCACAGCACTATGGTGATTTTGAGGTTTGAGAATACTGAAATGTGTTTTTCAAAGTTGGCAGCCCTGTATACATAGCTATACATGGCTATACATAGCTATACATGGCTATGACATGGTTACATATGGCTATACATAGCTATGCATGGCTATACATGACCATACATAGCTATGCATGGCTATTCATAGCTATGCATGGCTATACATAGCTATGCATGGCTATACATAGCTATGCATGGCTATACATAGCTATGCATGGCTATACATAACTATGCATGGCTATACATAGCTATGCATGGCTATAGATAACTATGCATGGCTATACATAGCTATGCATGGCTATACATAGCTATGCATGGCTTTACATAGCTATGCATGGTATTCCTGACCATAACCCATAACAAATGAGCTACAGCACCATTGGTGCTCTTGTTAGTTGATTCTTTGGCCCATAATTATCATCAATTTCACAAAAGCGTACTTATGATGTGTGAAGTTTTTGTATTTAACCTGATTTTTGTGTTTTTTCAGGTACAGGTCATCGTAGCTTAATGCCTTTCAAACTTTCTGAGCTGGAAGAGATGAGTTTACTATTACGTAACGCATGCATAGGAATGATAGAATTAGCTCATCCAGAGACTCGCCCTATCATCACAGAGGATTACTTTGGTGCCATGACAGCACCAGGGGAGATGCCTGATACGGATCAGAATGCAGAGATTGCAAAATGGACACACTTGTTCAAGGTATAGTTATGTTCATTTAAACTGTTATGACTGAAATTGAAAAGGGCACATAAACAGTCCTAATATCACAGTACTTTCAGGGGGGTTTGAGCAGGTGGCGCTGCATGCATGAAAGCATTTCATTTAATGCCACCTTTATATCTGATAATAATATGCTGTGATTCAGGGAATGGCACATGATTCAAGGATACACGACCTAACAGATGTCATTTGAAGTGAGACGTACTGTATGTGTGTAGATGTTTGCATGTTCCATTTTGATCAGGTTTTCCCCATTTTCCTCCTATCAGCTTGTAATAGGCGAGAATTATTCAGTTTTTGTTATTGCATGCGTCAATAATGTACATCCCAACTTACGCTTGCGTAAATTAACAAAAGCGTCAGTCAAGCAATACAAAAAGCACTGTTCGCGTAGGGGTTGCATCAAGCTATTTGTATCATGTATGCTATTCTATATCAATCTACAATGTTATAATTGCCACCGATTACGAGCTGTTCAGAGTATATCTCGCTAATGGTGACACCCCCGGGTGACACCATCTCATTTCGGTAAGAATGTTGTTATCACGTACAGTAATACTTGTATTTGATTTCTTCAGTAACCTGATTGTTTCAGAATTATGTAGCGTAGCTAGCCTCAACACCATATTGTACTACAAACAAAGAAATTTCATCCAAAACAAGCTATCTTGGAGTTGTGTGATTAAAATGTGTAGACATGTGAACAAAAATGTTTTGGTCTTATGCTATGGTGTAAGTATACAATGGATGACCACAGACAGGCATGGGAATTGCAATTATTTGTAGAATATTTTAGAGTCACAGTTTCTGCAATTCATACAATAATTTTGATGATCTTATAATATACATTCAATTCCTGTTAATTTCTTTTAATACAGGTAACTGCACTGTTAGTTAAACAACTTCATGACAGGGACACCAGAAGAAAGTTCTGCAGAAATGATGAACACTGGTTGGCCAGGAATATTCCACTCTTTGTTGATAAGGTATGGGTTTTGTGTCCTTTCCACATCCAAGGGGTTTGATAGCATTTGTACCAAGTTTACTTGCACAAGACATAACTGTCTTCAAAGTTGGAAATAAGAATGCTTTTTTTGCAAAACACAGGTTTTGCTATATTGTTACCAACACATTTTTACTGGTTTCAAGGATATTCCTACTGAGAGCACATAACTATTGTGCTTCATGCACTTTACTGCTGTGCTGTAGGCAACAGAGTAAAAACTTACTTTGAGAAAGTTTTTATTGAGGTGGTGAATAGGTTGACTTGTGTCCAACATGGAAAATATTCTCAGATGTAAGAATTAGTATTCTTTGTAATCAGAAGTTGTACAGGATAACAAAACTCAACCTATTCTACATTGATTCAAATTATTTATTGATAGTTTAATTGCCCAACAGAGATTCTAATGCAAAATAGACCTACTTTAAAACACTTATTGCACGGGCACAAGCAAATCTATATTGCCAGTATGTTAACATTTTTACCAAAAAGGTATGCATGAAATAAAGAAAATAAGAAGCAAATTTAAGAATCCTTAAATAAAGAAGCGGTCAGAGATGATCAACCAACATTTGTTTTACTTGGCATAAGTGGTAATTAAATGCAAACAAGTTTATCCTCTATCTAAAAATATCAGTTATGAACAATTTTGGAGTTTAAGATCTTTTCTGTTTAATTAAAAAAAAATTAAACAAAACATTAAAATTACATAAAATCATGAGGTACTAAATCACATCTTGAAATTTGATTGCATTTAGGCAAGAGGACAGAGAATTCACCAGCCTCGATTATTCCGACCAAGACGCCTTCACTTCTTGAGCACCAATATGGCAGGACCAGATGAAGAAGAGAGACCGGTATCCACACAAGAAGCTAGAAGGAATACAATTCTAGCTGAAATCCCATTTGTCATTCCATTTCAGGATAGAGTTAAGGTATGGTGGGAACACTGATATAGTGTAATGCTTGGTGATTATTAATGATGTGTGTTCGGGTTTGACAACCCTGGATAACCCAAGAAAGCCTTTCCAATGGGGTCCATTTGAACATCAGGGCGGGTTGGGAACAGTCGGGGGGTTAACACCGTACTCTTTTCAAAACTGACTGTGCGCTACATGTACTCTAACAGGTATGGCTCTTCTGTACACAGGATCAACAACTTAAAGTCCCCTCCAAAGGACAGGATTCTCTCATGGTTCATATCCCCTACTGTAAATGAACCATGATGATTGAGGAAGTATGAATTCAATGTACTGATGTTGTCAATTAAATTCAGATTTTATTTTTCCAAATCAATATCTCAAAAAGTTTTCCACCACCAGGATTCGAACCTGGGACCTCATACACCAGAAACAAGAATTCTAACCACTGACCCCGCTTTCAAAACGATGATGCGGGATGGGAGGTGATTTCTTTGACCAAATAATTGAATTTGATTGCTATAAGCTGAAATGTTGTCCCTTATTAATAAAGAACCCTGTACACAATGGTTAATGAAGTCAGTACAGCACTGTAACTTGAACTTAAGGATTGTGATAGTGACTCTTATTGATGTAAAATGGATGCATTTGCCAACTCAAACTCCAGATTGAAAACCATGCTGCTGCAGTATCTAGAAATTGCTAATAGGTCAAAATACATGTGGCTCATTACAAACATTCAAAAATTTCATTTGATTGCTTTTGTTTAATCTTCGCTTTTACATTCCAAACAAATGAGCTATAATTCACTGAAGAGTTGTTATCTTCATATAATACTACATTTTCCTTTACCAATGATTGTGAAACAGTGGTTTTTTTTTGTGAACTCATTTCAGATCTTCCATGATTGGATCTATAAGGACAGAGAAGAGATGCAGGGTAGTGACTTCGGTGGTTTCCTGCCAGGAAAATCCATTGACATCATGATAAGGAGAAATTTTATCTATGAAGATGCTTATGACAGACTTAGACCTGAGAATGGTGAGTGTATGCTCTACTTGACTGTTGAATTTGGAGGCTTTTTGACTGAGAAACTGTTTTCAAAAGATTGAACAGATTGGACAGAAAGTTGTAAATTAAATGTATTCATAACCTCCAAATATCACACAATATCTTATCCCAATCAAATTGTTCATAGATAATACACACACATGGAAATTATTTATATCCTTCAATGACCTCTGCATGCGACTTCTAAATAACTTGTGTGTGTGTGTGCACATCCTATGCAATGGAACCGTATTTGTACTTCTGTAATTGGTCGTTCATGTAAGCCAGCTCAATTTTTGAAGGGCAAAATGTAATTTATGATTACAATTGTTAATTTTTCAGGTTACAATTAAGGAGTTAAAAAGTGACGGTTATGAACTTGATGATGAAGTTGATTGTGAAAATCTAAACATTTTGCTTTGGAACTCGGAATATCCCTCAGGCTATTTTATGTTCCAATAACAAAATGTTTTTCACAATATACCCCCTCATTCAACTGATGCACAGCTATTAACCTGTAATTAGAATTGCTATGATAAATTCCAGAAAATATGATAATGAGTAACACAAATTTTGGCATATTATAAAGCAGACATTGTTTAAATGTTTAATATCTCTATCCATTTGGTATCACAGAACCAAATTTGAAGAAGAAACTGAGAGTGATGCTTAAGAATGCCCAAGGTCTAGATGAAGCCGGCATTGATGGAGGTGGCATATGCAGAGAATTCCTCTCACAGCTTTTGAGAACAGCCTTTGACCCCAATCGCGGGTTCTTCAAGACAACTACCGATGAGCTGCTATACCCTAATCCACATGCTGCAGTTTTGGTGGAGAACTTTGAAGAGCATTATTACTTCATGGGAAGAATGCTTGGAAAAGTAAGTATTCCCAAGTAGAAAGCATGGCTAATAACTTGCCTATTGCCTGCTTATAATGAAGTGCTCATATTGGCAGGGCGGAAAGTTTCAAGTCATATCAAAGCTGTGTTGTTTTGAAGACTAAATGCTGAACAAAGGTTGCTTAACCAACATAAATTCACAAAAGCACACATCAGTTACGTAATGCGCAGAGCATACTTTTCTGCGCATTACTTTGCAGAGGTGTTGTGGCCAACTTTATACACTTTCTATATCAATCCACAGTGTTATGAATCTCACCTATATTTACAAGCTGAACAAATTATACAGTAAGAACCCCATCCTTGCCCAGATCAACCATTCCTCAACTCTGATCCAACCCCATATTTGAATAGAAAATAAAAAATAGCTCGGAACTTTGATTCCCAAAAATGTTTTGTTACCTAAACACAGATATTTTCCCCAAATGGGTCAAATTATTCCCCAGCATTTGTGGGGACTGGGGAGTAATGAAAGAATAGACATCCCTGCAACCAACCACTATCAATTTGAATTAGCATGGCTCTACCATTTGTTAAAATAGACTCATCTATACTTGTTCTAAACAGATCTTAATAGAGGTTAAAAGAATATCTTTTATTTTAGAAACCCAATTATAAATACTGATGTACGTTTTCATTTTTTATTTGATTTATTTCAGGTGTTATATGAGAATCTCTTAGTTGAGATACCATTTGCAAGTTTCTTCTTATCCAAGCTGCTGAGTAGACATCTCAAAGTAGACATTCATCATCTGGCTTCATTAGATCCACTCATGTACAAGTAAGCAAAACAATTTTTCAAACATTAACATTTTTATTCAAGTATATTGATTAAAATCAACAGTGTAACCCAAAGGGGTCAAATTACATGTTAATGTGCAGAGTTAAACATTTTAAAAATTGAAAAAAAAAGCATATACAATGACATAAAATGACATGCACAAGCAAATAAGCTAAAATTTACAATTTTATTGCACATTGTATAATAAAAGCTGAGAGGTGCATGCTTGTAGGAAAATCCTGGATAAAAGGCGTGCTACTTGTTTTATAAATTAACAAAATGGGAGACATGGCTATTTTCGAAGTGGGATGTTCTGAAACGCAGCTGGGAGTAGTGATGCACATTGCGGAGATTGCTCGCCTGTCTGGTGGAGGAGGAGATCATTGGTACCCGAGTTCTTAAGCCCTTCGGCAACCTGCAACAATGAATCTCTCTCTATCAATCAGGGACTCGAAGCTCCCAAGTCCGCAAGGCCTCAGCATAGGAGGTGAAATTTTGGCCCAGCGTAATCCTGCATGCATGACGTTGTAGCTGTTCAATGGCACTACTCTGACCAGCAGAGAGTGGCAAGTTCCAGATTACATCAGCATATTCTAAAAGTGGATGAATATAGCCTTTTATCATACAAAGTATTGTTTTGAAAGGTCCATGTTGTAAAATGAAATCACAGATTCTTCATCATACTAAAACTAAATGTGTTTATCTATTATTCCTTCTAGGAATTTGTTATTTCTCAAGAATTATGATGGTGATGTTTCAGACCTAGCACTCAATTTCACAGTCATGGATGACAACCTGGGAGAAAGCAAGGTTAGTTGTGGGCTTTAGACTTTCTTGTAAAGTCACATAATTATATAGCTTTAATTCCTTTAAAGAGACCTCAAATAAAGCTGTATTGCAGTTACCTGTTAACAAAATGTGTAAATTCCTATTACTAATTCTATTACCCCCACGACCCATTATTCAACAAATGATTTGTTGAAACGCATCACGTAAAAGACCATTAATTAGCAATAAAGTTGCCAGGGCAACAAACTTTTATGTTCTTCTTGCATCACCACGCACAGCAAAGCGTGACGCAGTATATTAGCGCCGTTACGCATTCTACGCAAAGCATTACTCGCTATCACTTACGCTTTGGCTAAAAAAAGTGATATTTTCTCTTTAAATCGCACTATTTTGTGGTGATAGAATAGAAATAAAGGTGCAGCATTATCCTTTACATGCAAATAATCCTCGGCAGTAAAAACGTTTAAATAATGGGTTCGGGTGCGCCTCACCCATTATTTATGTTTTTACTGCCTCTGACACATTATTTGCGTGTAAAGGATAATACATTACCCTTTATTTCTTAAATAAAAAGCACTGTACTTTTCAGTTGTGGAGTTCCAATTTTGTGGCACAATGTAATAGGATCATTTTAAACTTGTATGTTGAATTGTTGACTTTTTTCTCTATCAGGTATATGAACTGAAGCCAGGAGGACACAATATATTAGTGACGGCATCCAATAGAATAGAATACATACATCTCATGGCAGACTTCAGATTAAATAAACAGGTTAGTAGTTTGTCTTTTGCATATTTCAAAAATGGAATTGATTTTGTTCTTGGTAAAGGGCTTTGACTCATAATTGCAAGGTAGCTTGTGTCATTGTTTCCATAGGCAAAGCACTGCATGTAGCTCAATTTATGCCTCCTAGGTGAACTGGTGAGCTGGTTATAATCTAAGTGCTGAAAAGAGCTGAGATATGGTTGTGCCCTTGTTAAAATGAAATTACCTCAGTGGCAGCAAATTGTTGAAGTGTGCTGGCATCTTACTATGAAATGCACCTTGAATCGCCAACTAAACACTTTTTTCAAATTAACTTACATCAATATTATATTTGTGGAAAGTTTTGATGACCCATGAATGCCAAAATTGCACAAACCACAGCTAGGTTTTCTTTGCTTTCATCAGTTGTGATTGTAATATAAGGGATGGTTATTTAATATTTTGTTCATTTTTCTAACCAAAAAAGAAATGAATTGGGTGGAGTTACTTGTGGTAAATCCTAAAAATTTGAACAGCTTGTCAATGAAATACATAAAATTTAAGACGTAGAAAGCCTGTTAGTCTTGATTGTTTATTTGAAAAGCCTTGATGTCACTGGACAAGTGTTTCCAAGTTGATACAATAGTAAACTGATGTTGTTATGTGTATTTTCAGATCCAACCACATATCATGGCATTCCGCAATGGCCTAGCAGATGTTATCGATCTAGATTGGGTGAGAATGTTTGATCATCAAGAGCTACAGGTTCTTATCTCTGGTGCTAGTATACCAATTGATGTCAGTGACATGAGAAGACATACCAATTACTCTGGTAAGCATTATGTGATCAATCACATTAAGACAGCAATTGCTAGACACCCTCTATTGAAAGGAAAATAAGAATGAAAACATCATGAAGATAATAATAAAGAATTTGTACTGTATTTGTCAAATAAAATCAACATTCTACATCCGATATGTGTCAGATGTCATAAAGTAAAAACCAGCTCTTTAATTTGGTAAGAAATGTAAATTTCCATTTTGAAGACAACTGCCATGTTTTGATATGATGGGTCATATATCATACTGGGAGAGAGAAAACCAAGGTAAGCTCTCTAGAGTGTTACTATGAAGCTGTTACACACTATTCTGATGCAAACTTTCAACAATTGACACAGACAAATTTGTTGAAAAAATATGTAAAAGCCAGTTCCATCACACTGTTGGTTCCAAGGTGGGAGGTTGGTGAAAAAGGAAAAGTATGATTTGATACACAGCTGATTTTACATACTTTTTAAAAAAATCCTCCATCTCTTTGAGGAGAGCTCCTCACTGACTAAACATTGCTTTCTTCTCATAGCCCAAATTTAAAAAAATTTTAAATCACTTTGTGATCATGATTTGCAAGCTTCTACCACTTTGAAAGAATGCGACTTTTTGTAGTCTCTTGTGTAATCATGAGTTTAGTTACCATTTTTTTATTTGGCTTAATAGGTGGCTACACAGAAGAGCATCCAGTGATCTTGAATTTCTGGCGTGCTGTTGGCGATATGAATGAGAAACAAAAGCGTCAGTTACTGAAATTTGTGACAAGTTGCTCCAGACCACCCTTACTGGGATTTAAGGTGAGAAGAACCATTTCAGTAGTGTTGGTATATTCTATGAATTAGTAACTATGGCTCTTGTCTACCATAGTCTACAATAAAATATTGTTGCATTTAATTGACCTTTATGGGCTAATTGTAGATTGTAGTATATGGGGACTGATATTTGAAACAAATTTTACCAAACCTTGTCCGAGATACATTTTTATTTAGGTTTAGTATTTTGCCACAGTTTTGGCAACCGGGGGTACTACACCCCTGCCCAATTTTGTGCCTATTTTTGCATTTATCTCAAATATTATAGCGCATTGGTGACAAGTAAGATATGTATAAGGGTAAAGACTACAACTACTGCACTGGCAATTTTATTTCAGCACAGACAACAGTTGTGGAGTTACAGTCAAAAATGAGGGAAAACCAATATTTGATAAATAAATCAATAACTACTTGCCTTGAGTTGCTGAATTTTTAGTGCAGTAGTTGTAGTCCTTGCCCCTATAATATACATATCTTACTTGTCACCAATGCGCTACAATTTTTGAGAAAAATGCAAAAATAGGCACAGAATTGGCCAGGGGTAGTACCCCCTTAACAATTTTACAACTATTTCTTAGAACAGTCATCCCATTTTCCCACTATATATTCTCTTGGTATCAAAAAACATCAACTTATACATTACTCATAAAGGCACTCTCAGTGATCCCAGTGAAAGCATAAAAATATTTGAAATTTGTAGGACTAACTTAACCCTAACCCGGGATGAAAAATCAATGGAAAAACTGGATTTTTAGGCCTCACACCTAACTCCTTTTGGGCTGGAGGTGCTTGGAAAAAGATAAAGATGTTGTGGTTCTCTATGCCTGGTTTTGAACCACTGACCCCTTGGGGTTTGGAGCACCCTGACCGTGATAGCGTGTCATGAGTGGTGGCCTGGCTGGCCAACCTTTTCATGCCTATTTTACGTGGTCCGCAATCACACCCCTCGGCATGCATGGGATGCCAGGGACTGTAATATATTTTCTGGTGCTGTAGCATTTTGTAGCACTCAGAGCAGTAAGGGTTAAAAGTTAAGAATAAGTCTATACAATTTTCATAAGCTATTTTGTTCATTTGCAAAAGCTGACTAAAATGAATTAAACAGCAGTGTTGAAAAGATGCTACATTCAGTTGCATGTGCTGTGAGTGTTCATATAGACAGAAACCCCCACGGCCCTGATTTGGTAAAATGATCTAACTTGAAAATCGCTGTTTGGAGAAAAACAGTTTTTAAGTGTGAATACTTGACGTTTTTCTTTTTGAATAAGATACTCGTAAATTATTAAACACATCTAATATCTTAGAAAATATAAACATCTTATTATTTGCAAAAAAATTGGCTAATTTGGTTGAGTAATTTTGAAATAACAACCATTTTAGGGGGTTAGATTCTTTTACATTGTTTTATGTCAAAATTTCAAGTTAGATCATTTTACCAAATCAGGGCCCCCCAGCAATGACTAAATTAGCAAATTATGCCCTTCTTAGGGCACTTTCAGTTGGTGTACCACTTGCAGCGTTTATTAGTTGGCACACTTATACTTCATGCAAAAATGTAGAACGCTTGATGTTAGATGATTTATTAATTAAATTTTCTGACTTCACAAATCAGTTACTGACTGATGGTACTTTTTAAATATGTGATGTGATCAATCAAAGTTCAGTTTTGTATTTCATAACATGAGCCATTCTCAGAGCTTTATTTTGCTGAAAACCCATCATAGACTTACGGCTCCAGACATATGGCCATTTTAGTGTGGCTCGGAACAACAAAATACAAAGAAAGTTGACTATTTTTATTGGCTGTATCTCAAAATAAATATTCTCGACAGTTGACTCATTTTGCTTCATCATATCACATATTTTATGATAAATTTTCTCATCAACTTTTTACAACTTTTATGTTATGTTCAGGAACTGTACCCAGCATTCTGCATTCACCATGGAGGACAAGAAGAGGACCGTCTTCCTTCAGCAAGTACATGTATGAATCTACTTAAACTACCAGAGTTCCATGATGAAGAGACATTACGCACTAAGTTACTTTATGCCATTGAGTCAGAGGCTGGTTTTGAACTGAGCTAATCCTGACTTTCTCAAGGTACCAAATTGACTTTTAAACCAGAAGCTACAAACAGGTGGCATTAGAACCAGGTGGTTACTCGTAGCTCAAACTCAAATACTATGCCACATACACAGTGAGCTAGTAAACAACATAAGTAGCAGCTATAAAGTTTTGTTTCAGCCTGATCCCACCAGAACCCAAGTGTGTTTCCACACGGAGTGATCATTTGAACAAACCAACAGTTGTAAAGTTTCTGGTCCCAGTTTTCAGGAAGTTCTTCCTTACTGCTAGTCATAAAGCTGTAATATTTTTATTTCTTCCATGATCGGAATTGTGCCTATCACATACACGAGTGTAAACACACAGGCGATAAACAACCATGCTGATTGGCCGATCAACAGTCTTGACAACAAGATGTTTTACCAATTGGTCATCAGCAGGTATAAGGGGAGGAGATCTTGTTGCTTCTACGCGATTGCTGATCACCAGCGCGTAACTTGACCAGGGAAGAAATTAAAATATTAACTGTAAATGTGAGCAACAACAATGAGTTTTTGACTTGCTTAACTTTGCAATCATTTAGACATACTATCAGAGATATTGTAATTTAATGATGCAAAACTATGCATTTAGTTAAAATACACTGTTTAAAAGTTGCAAACTTGTCCAAATTTAGGAATGCATGATATATTGCCTGCAATAGTTGACCCACACAGTGAACCTTTATTGACATGTCACTTGGGAGGGTATGATGTTTTTATATGTGATGCGATCAAGCAAAATCAGTCGGAACTTGGAAATATTGATTTTGAGATATAGCCAAACAAAGGCAATATTTCCTTTTGTTTCCTGATGTTTTGGAACTGGTTGTTCAATTTCAATGGAGTTTTCTGCAAAATGCAGCTTTGCAAATGCTTTTTACTACCCTATAAGAAACTTTAATATTTCCAACTGATTTTGCTTGATCGCATCACATATGTTACTTTCATAATAACTGTACTGTTGGAACCTCCCTGTGTCTGAAATTTCAGAAAACAATTTCATGTGTTCCAGAAATCAATATGCAGACCTGAGAGCAGAGAAGTATTTCCCATAGACCTGTGTGTACAGGTATAGAGGTCTGAGAATATCTGCAAATACAGACTATTTCAAACAAGCTTGCCTTTTGAAGGAATATTTTGTTGTCAAAATACGACATGCATCTATGTCATGCTAAAACTTATATATTGTTACCTCCTGGGCCTGCTATGAAACTGAATTTGACATTTTTTGTTGAATGTATTTGCTTGTTTGAGCATATGGAGCCCAGTCTCCAAATGCAAGTGTCTCACATGAAATATGTGAGGGTTTGCAGCCCAATAGAGTCCCAATCATATAAGCTGTAAACTCTGTATTAATAGCAGATGCATGAGCCTACACAGAAATAGATGTAAAATGACCGAGACAGTATGCAACATTGTCTTATGATTGTGACTGACAGTTCGATCAACAACCAGTAGAAAAGTAGACAGTAACACCAACCTGGTGAATGTATTGTTAGTATGTGTGTATTGTTCAAGGAGTGTGTTGCATTTGTTGTTGCACATGTAGTGCCAGTGTTGTACCGGCCAAAATTGCCAGAATAATTTTACCAAATGCACACGGAGTGCACACAAATTAACCATGAGTTGAAACTGGTCAAAAGAAAGAAGCACATTGCGATTTTTGGCCAATTTTGTCCATGTATATTGTGCTATGCAGCAACTTGGCCCCCAATCGGCATGCCACTGTATACTGCACTTGGTTTTCTTTCTTACTAGGGGACCATCATTGGCTGTAATTTCTGAGGGTTTTAAGATATACAGGGTGTCCTATAAAAAAGGGGTTCCAACGAATGTGCTGATATCTTGCAATGCGTTTTCAATAATCATTCAGTGTTTACATAATTATGTGAAAGCCATATCTTTTAGCTATCGTTTTGGTAGAAGTACTTGCAATATAGTATCTCCACCGTTGACAACCCAGTTATGGTATGATAGAAAGAGTCTATTGTGTCAGCAGGCCTCTGATAGCATTATTGGACCATATCAAATGTTATGCCTTGTCGTCATATACGAGGGTCGTTCAATAAGTTCTACCTCCGTTCTTTTGTTCTGTAAATGGTAGCTGCTTCAAACTCAGCATTGATTATGCATTGGAATGTTCTCTACAAATGAGGGCAAATGTATATTGATATCTTTTTCGGATTTTAGTAGGTGACCTCAGAACCAAAATAAGATTTGATACAACGGAAACGGTAAAAAATCATAAAATATTTACATGAAATTAAATATGTGTATCCCTCCTACGAAATTAGCTCAATATGCAAGTGTTATGATTATGCTAACAGATTGTAACTTAAACAACATCAAATGTGTAACCATACAGCAAGATGACCAGTAATAAAAATGCATTTTAACTTCAAAAACTTTACCAGCATCCAGTTTTTACTGCTGTGTATGGTGGTTTTTCAGAACATTAGAATCTGCTTGGGGACCATCTGTATGAAATAATTTTAAGTTCTGTCTCAGAGCTGAAAGTTCAAAATAAAGACACCCAGCCACTTTTTGTCACTTGCTTCTTGGTGTTCAATTACCAAGTGACATTTCCATAGCAGGTTTAAAATGCTTTAAATTAGCCCTTTTTCTGGACAAATGTCTTTTGGGATTTTGTAAAGAAAAACATTAAATTTGATTAGTTTTTTTATGTTTTTTTGTGTTTTTTTGTTTTTTGCTAAAAAGCAATGGTTTTTGTTGGAGTGAACCAGCTTTTTTTGTCATTTACAAAATGTTCAATATTTGTCTAGATGTCAGTTTCAATTTAAGCCAACTGAAGTGATTAAATGGTATTTTATAGTCACTTCAATTTAGTCTACTTACGTGTTCTTTGTAGGTATATGTACAGGTTTCTCCATTTCCACGATGTTGAATCCTGATTTCATTTTTACCTCGCCTACAACAAATGGAAAATGATATAAACATATAAGTTTTTCACAAGCTAGATAAGACAGCAGGTTACAATCATGGAAAATATGAAGGGCTACTAGATGCAGAAGCTGAGATATGATGAGGGGAGGTAGAACTTTTGAATGAACTTCAAATAGCTTGTTCTGTTATATCCTGCACACCAGCTGGATTACTGATCTATAATAAACTCATTAGATTTTTTCTCTAAACCAAAAATATATAGGTATGGTTTTAAGGTATTTATTTTGAAATATTTAATCCAAATGGGTTCTAGCCTATTTGTCCATTGTATGAATTTTCAATACATACTATACAAATATACATACAATTAAGGAAAATATTTATTCCACAAAGAATATATAGCTTTTCCTAATATGTAATGAGTATAATTGTTTTATATGAAAAGCTTATGGAAATGACACAATATGTTTGTATTTGTTAAAAATAAATTATATAAGAGTTCAAAATAAAATGGCTAATGTGTGTGTATGAAGTTATTGTAGTTATGCACATTGGAAGAATAGTGTAGGCCTGCAAGGTGATGGGTTTGAGCTATTGGACAGCAACATTACCAATGTTGCACTGTTTTAACGGAACCTAATAATATTCAAATGTTTTTATCTCACCCAAGTTCAGTATGATGGGAGATGCTTTAGGGATGCCATGTGGCCATATTTTCATCAGCAGGCAAATTGAGTGTATGAAATGACACCACCTATAACCACTTACTAGGCCCTTGAAAGTTAATTGTGAGTTACCTGTCGCCCACCCGCGTCACTTTTTATATGTCACGTCAGGAAGACATTTTGCAGAAATAATTCATTATTTTGCCATTTTATTGAAAACTTGTAATAATATTTCAGTATTTGTACTACTTTTGATAGTCTCTTGTGAGAATAATTCCCTTCTGCAAACAGTGCATTGAGGTCAGCCAAGCTGTAGTATAATACCTGTCATTTTCTTGCCTTCAATATTTTATTGGTTACTATTAAAAAGACCGATATGTGTTACATAATGTTTAAAAATGATCAAAGCGACGCCTTGTGACTCTCCCAAATATTTGTGCCGGGAAACTCACAATCATTTTTCAGGGGCCATATAGAGAAACAGTTTCTGTCAAGTGAGAGATGGGGGAGTGGCAAGCAATAATTAGCATCTAGAATGGCCAAGCATTTTAATACTTCTCCCATCAGTGGGACACATAATGCTTGTAAAATTCTGGTTACACAGGACAGCATATAAGGTGGGGAATGAGGTATTATGACGATCTTGTTCAGTTTTGCTTGTCAGATAGTAACCCTTCCCCTGAGGCAACTGATGGTCCGAAATGTTTACTATCGGCTACTAGTGTTATGCCATAGGGAATATCATAATGTTAGAGCTACCAACTGCAACATAATTATGTATGCCTCCCTGCTAAAAGTGCTATGGATTCCATAGTTCCCCAAACATTGGATAATATTAAAATTGAGGCGTATCGTGCAGGCGTAAAATAAAGGCCTTTTTAGATCTATTCCTTCAAAAGAGTATTTTGTGATTCCTTCATCCATTTTTTATGTTTGAGTTCATATCAACGAAAAGAGTTCATTTCCAAAATTTCAGTTGATTCCGATTTTGCGTTTGTGTGTTATGCATGATTATGTATTATTATATTACCCAGGCCACTGCTGTAATTATGAATACGAATTTGACGATATTTTCGCGAAGCGAATGAATCTGCAAGAACTTTTTTGCACAAACATCTTCTTTGGGTCCACATAATAGGAATCACTATACCCAGCAAACACAAAAACGTTTTAAATAAGTTATAATTTGGGTTTTGGTTTAGGTAAAAACGTTTTAATAACATTAAAATGTCGGGTTATATAAAGGTCATGAAATCGTTTTAAAACGTTTTGTATGAAAACACACTGCAACAATATTTTTAAAATGTTTTCAAAATGTCATTGTAAACTATTTTTGCAAACATTTTTGGCAAAATATTTTGTCAACACTTAAATAACATGTTAAAATATTTGCACCCAGCAAAAACAGAAATGTTCTTAAATCTTTTTACAAAACGTTTTAATAACATTTAAATGTCGGGTTATATAAAGGTCGCGAAAACATTTTAAAAACGTTATTGTAAATATTTTAGGCAAACATTTTTTGCAAAATATTTTTTCAACCCCAAAATAACATTCTGTTTAAAATGATTTGTACCAAGTTTTCAAAAATGTTTTTGGAATGTTATTAGAACATTTTTATACCCTTTATATAACCCGACATTTAAATGTTTTCTGTAAAACATTTGTGTTTGCTGTGCAGTAAATTACCAACAAAAGTTATTTAATGTTATGAAAACGTTTTATACCATTAATGTACCCTTTATATAACCGACATTTAAACGTTTTCTGACAATCTTTTATAACCTTTTGCAAATGATGTCAAAAACGTTTTGTGTTTGCTGGGTAACTGTCATTTTAACGTTTGCAGTGGGAGTTCCACAGCGAACAACACAGGTTCACTGTATTGTTTTGCTGTGGAACTCCCCACTCACGCGTGTGGAATTTCCCAAAGTCATGTGACTTTTGAAAGGACACAGGGATGTCCCGAACTGAGTAATACAATTTCCCGTTTTCCACAGCGTTCTTGCAGAGGATCCGGAAGCGTATTAGGGTCATACTTGAGAGATTGCGATTGCCAATAAACTTCTTGTACCATGCGGCATTCGCCACGAAATCGGGGCACGGCAGATTGTTTTCTATATTTTACGTATAGAGGTGCAAACCATTTGTGGAAATCAGAACTGTCGGACGTTTAATATTACGACTTACCAGCAACTTGGTTTGTGACATCTTTGCTGTTACTTCAGTATGACGACTTGCTGCAAAGTTGCAAACCCTTGCCCTGACAAACGATTCTAGAAGGGTTCATTATAAGACAGGAAAGATTCGGGATAGCGTCCTTTGCAGAGGTTACAGAATTTCAATTTTGTTATACTCCACAATATGTAGTACTAAAAGAGAACAGTGATATTTTAATATTTTGTTCTTTACTACATATTGCAAACAACATGCACAGCAGCCTAGCCCAGATCTCTTTAGAAATGCAATTTGATCATCAATTGTATTTATGGTATGGCTATTACACCCTCTCAAAATTTATGAATTGATGTTTCAAAGTTGATTAAAAATCAAACTTCATAGCAGCTAGCTAAAAGCAAAATCAAATATATTTGAATCATCTAGAAATTATGCAATTTGTAAAGAACTGCTCAGAGCACCGCCACTAACCGCTGATCATCCAAATTTCATGCAGCAGGGCCTATAAGTTCAATCGAGATCATTAATGGCAATAAATCCTCATGTCTCTTCCGTGCTTCCGTATAATAACAATATGACATTTTCGAGTGATTGCGTTTGTGAATAGTTCAGAATTGTATTGTAAGTTTAAAACTGTAAATAGTAAATCAAGTTCAATTGTTCCTTGAGGCCTTAGGGGGTGTGAGTGGAGGTGTGTTTCTGTGCGGCTGAATGAAAGCATTGACCGTGGCAGGCAGAGATAATGAACCATTTTGCCATCATGGCAAGTCTATGGCAATAACCTCTTCTATGCGTGATGTCAAAATATGTGCTAATCATGTTAATAAAGAATGCCCATTCCCTCAAAATCAGAAATAAGCGTGAACGATTCCTTAAGATGAGTACAAACATTCAAGTATTGGTTGTTCTTGAAATACACAACAAAACCACTTTCTTAACCAATTTAAGTTTCGGAAACTGGTAAAACAACCGGTATTCACCACAAAAATGGTACGGTTCAATGGTTTTTCAAAATATGGTGACTATTTACGTTAATTATAGTGAATTTGGCAGTAACTTATATTCGCGAATGGAAAAGAAATGGTAAGGAGTTTTTACGGAACCCTGGTTTTAACAATGGAAAGTTAGCCAATCGGCTGTACTGATAGGCCAACCGAGGTCAAATTTATAATGTCAAAAGAATTTCGAATCAGTGAATAAATACAATTTTACCAAAAAAATAGCATGCAAAAATGTTGGTTTCTCTGATAGACTCACATAATTATATAGTAAATGAATAGCCTATGACATGCATAGATAGCAACAAAAATGGCGTGCCGTTAAGAGAGAACAGCGACGACGTCACGGGTTGTTGTTGAAAAAAATTAATACGACTACCGTAAACAGTTTTTAAAAGGTCTTATATTACATGTATTAAGGTAAGGAACAAGTTGAGTATTTCAATTAACTACTTTTATTAAGAGATATTGTGTTTTTTAACGGATAACGATGGCGGTACTATCATACAGAAACAGGTGCAGAAAATGATGGCTGCATGATGCTGTTGTTGTTTGTGTTATCAGCTATAATAGTTGTACTTATTATCATTATAGTTCAGTGCTAATAAGACCAACCTATCGATATTTTTTTTATAGAAACGAAGTTATTATTTAAAAAAATAACAGTTATGATTTATATTATTACTTTAAAAACCTGCCTCTGTTACCGAATCTGAATTTGACGAATCTGAATTAGACTCGAACTTATTTTCTTCGTGTATTCTTTCAAGGTAAAATATACAAAATCTTCGAAGACAAAGGCGGCACCCGGGTATTTTGTTATCATAAAATTCATTTTGAATAATGCATGGTTGGAAAAAAATGCTGCAAATAATTACGGTTTTCATGTGGATTTTACCCCCCCTCATCAGACATCCCTTCCGCCGCACCCCTAAAAATCGCGGGTATATAGGCCTACTGTCGGAAATGCGATGTAAATAATGGTCAGAAAATAAAGATAATGTTGTCAAAAAGTTGCACCAAAACTTTAACTGGCTCCATTCAGATTTTCATTTACAAATTTTTCCAACTTATGGGGTGGGCGCACATTCCCTCAGACACCTTGAGACTGCCCTCCCAAGCCCTCTGCAAAAATAGGCCTAGTGCTATATGAAGATTTACTAATGAAAACTCATGAAATGCTCCATATTAAACTGATGATGTTTGATTATTTTCTTCTTTTTTTACAGTTTACATCTTCACGTTTTATGAATGGCTTCGAATGATGGAAGAAGCAGTTCTTCATCTGTGCGTAATGAGCCAACGAGGGACATGTCGCAGTCTGCAGATCCCTATCAGCCGCTGCTCTCCGAAGAACCTGTGCCCAGACATGAAGATCCAGCTCAACCATTAGTGTCCAGAGAACCAGTTCGCGAACCTGTCGAAGATGAGTACCTTGGTTTTTTGGAGATCGAATCAAGTGATGAAGATAGCAAACATTTTGAACTAGAACCTGAAGCAAAGTTACTCCCATCTCAACATCGGAGTGAACCAAGTCGACCAATTCATCGGATTGACTCTATTGAAGCACGTATGGAGACCTATGAACGATTCAAAAACTTGACCCGACGACAGCTGACAGAATGTATGGAGCAGGTCGAAGAGTTAAAAGACGATGGTGCAGGCAGGCACGAGAAAGAAAAGCAAATGGAAGAAAGAATTACATACTTGGAAACAAAGGTTAAGGAGTGCATAACTTTAAAGGACGAAGCACTTGCTGAAGCTGCTCATGGGGACGCCCGTGAGCAGGTCGTAAAAGAAGCTCTGGAGCAAGCTGAAAAGGAACGAAAACAACTGCCGGAATATGCTGAGGTGAATAAAAAGCTGAAAGAAATGCTCGGTGAGACATGCGAAAAGTTAGAACAGACCAAGGAAGAATTAGATGAAGCCAAGAAAAAAGAAATTATGTCTGAGCAGGAGAATGCTAAATTGCGTTCAGATAGAAGTACGTTAGAAATGAACAGAGCCATTCAAAGAGAGCGAATTGAAAACCAAGAGAAAAAACTTAGAGAGCAAGAAGAAAAGTACCAGCTACTAGAAAAAGTGTTGCAACGACTGGAAGAGAGATGCGATGAACTAGAGGAAGAGAATGAAAGACTTCATGAAGGCAACACATACACCATTATCGAGGACACCGTTTTTAAGGTGATCAAGGTTGGTAGTCCTACCGCAGAGACTGCGACTGGAGGAGCTCCTCTTGGTGTTATGCTGGAATGCTTCTCGTGTCATACTCTATACTATCCATCAGAAAACAATGATGTCAATTCCTGTCAATTTCATCCGCTGCCAGCGATGCATTACAGAGAATGGAGACGATGGCCCATAGCGGCTGAGGCAAGCGCAGCCGATAGGAAGAAATACTATTGGCCATGTTGTGATATCTTGAGTGATCTTCGACCTGTTGGGTGTTTCGAAGGACGGCACCATCAGCATTGGGAGATGGATATTCTGATGAAAACGGTTTTATTGTCAAAAGAAAATTTAGAGTGGTTTGAGCCACGTACTTGATCGTCCATAACAATAGTTAATTTTTTGACGTTATATGCATGTCTATTGTGACTTTGATTTGATTGAAAACATGTTTGGTCTCTATTTTTGGACCAAGAAGGTAAAAATCATAAAGGAATTGTCTTCAAACATCTCTGCTTCAAATACAAAATTACGCAATCATTGCGAAATAAACGTTTCTTACACATTGTGCACCAAAATACTTTTAGTAGTTTTCACATCTGCAATGGGGCCCGTGAACATGGGAACAGCCCGAAGGGCCTAGTCCGAAATGGGGCTTAGGTTATATGTTTGGGTTATGGTAAAGTGCTTGGTTAGGGTGTTTGGGAAGGACCGAGGGTACAGTACCATAGGATTAGATTCATATTGGGTTTTCGGACTATGACCATTCGCGCTATTGAGGTATGACCTGTAACCATCAATATTGGGCTCATAGGCGTAGTGAGATCCCGGGGATGGGGGATACCCCCATATTCCCCCCCTGTAAATATGCATTCGAAACGCAAAAAGTGATCCTATTCCTGTAATGTTATATATTATTAGTCGTACACCATTTTTGTATTCGAAAAAAACCCTCCCAAACAGCATACCGTAAAACCCCGTCTACAAGCATATATAGTGTTTTTTTATAAAAGCTTAATTAATTCAAAGCAAGCGTTAATACCAATACAATAGATCGGTCTTAAAATAATACTTGTTTGTAAGCTTTTGTATATGCTTGGATCCGTAATTTATTTGCTCAAACTCCATAATGGCGACTGGATTAATGTAGCTTTCATCAGAAGCACACTGTATGCTTGTAGACGGGGTTTTACGGTATCTCATCAACAACAACAAAAGAAAAAAGAAAGGAAAAACAAACAAACCAATTAAAAAGGTTCCCAAGATGTATTTAAGTCACCTCAGACATATATTTTCTTTTATCATCTTCACTGTGAAATACAGGCATTTATGAAATTAGGCTTTTTATGCATCAATTTTTTGTTTTCAGACTTTCACTTAAGGAATCGGATAACAACGTTTGCCTAGTATTTTTGGGACATAGAGCACATCAGACATATCGAACTGCATTCTGAATACGAGGTCCTTCTGATATCAAATAATTTTGATTTTTTTTTTAATCGCAATATAGGCCTAATACCAATTTTATGGCAGTTATTAAAAATTGATATTTTGTTATATTGTTGATATTTGACAGTCCTCGAAGTAAACTTAACAAATCTAATGACATGTAATTAAAGGTTATGTAGCTGGAAGCAAAAGCCGATTATCAATTAAAAATTTTGACCTTTCGTATTGTAGATATACATAAAGTTTCCCAAAAGACCTAACAATTTTACTTTGGGAATAAGATAATTATACATCTTCAATACGAAAGGTCAAAATTTTCAAATGATGGACGGCTTTTTCTCCCAGCTTATACTTCGAGGACTGTTAAATGTCAAAATATCAATTATGAATAATTGTCCATAAAAGTTTGTATTATATCGCGAATTTCAAACAATCTAAATCATTTGATATCAGAAGGACATTCCTCGATCGTATTCAGAATGCAATTCGATATGTCTGATATTCTCGAGAGCTCTCATGTCCCAAAAAAATCATGTGCAAATGTTGCTATCCACTACAACAACTTAAGTTACGATGTTCATGTTCACACTTTGCAATGTTTTATGGTTCAGCGAGCATGGTGAGAAATATAAACATGAAATTTCATGCATAACAAAAGTTGCACTTTTCTCACTTTTCTACTGACATTGGTTTTTTGTATGCATTAGGCTATCATTCGTAAATTTAACATGTTTTTAATTAAGACTCAACTTGCTGCAAGCGGAGAAGTAAGGGGCCACACCTGCACACCACTTCACAGAAATTTGCAACAAATCCTGCAGCATACCAGCTTGCCCAACCGTAGAGAAGAACTTCGGAGAAGAACTCTTGTCAACAGAATGCGGAAGAGATGCTTGGAGGCCATATCATATCGTACATGAAGGAGGACCTATTAAACAGTTAATTTCGGGTTAAAAGACATTTATAATCTGCAGCATTCATTAATTCCGGGATTAATTCATTCACTGAACCATAAAAAGTATTTAAAAATGCTTCTTTTTGATGAATTCGACTCAAGTTTTGTGTGTGTCCGTTTTTAAATCAGCATGATAAATTTAAAAGTTACGGGCAGCTGAAAATAGCTGAAAATATTGGAGTTTTTCAGTAGCTTTGTGTTTGATACATGATGAATAAAGACTAATAAAGCAACATAGCAAGTACGCTGAAGTGAGTAATTATCATTTATACATTGAATTCGGTGTGTGACGTGTGTGTGGGGGGGGGGGCCGTGAAAAGGGGGAGGGAAGGAGCCATTTACGGCCAAAAATAAGGTTGTCTCAAAAGCTCCTCTGTTGTTAATGCATGTGCAGAACGTGTGTTTTTGTTTTGTTTTCTTTTCTTTTTGTTTATTTGTTATTATTAGCTATTATTTTCATATGAACTGATGAAATATTATTTGACCCGATACAATTGGTTTGTATCAATGTTGTATATTTACACAAAATAAATCACAAATACAAAATGTATGATTTGAGTCATATCTTCTTTTATTTTATACTGTTCTCCAACGGTGTTATTTATACAAATTTAGAATGCAATTTGGTGTGTCTGATGCGCTCTCAGGTCCCACAAAAACACTGTGGCCAAAATGTTTTTCTTTCAAAACTGGTTTACTCACCTGCTCAAAGTGGAAATGGTGTTGAAACGCCCCCACATAGAAGGAATATGGTGACGCCATTATGTAACAAAATACGGTAGGCCTACACACCGAATTACTAAGCCTTATTTGGCACTTTTAGCCCATTAAGGGATGAACGTTTGGACAGTATTTATTGTGGGACATTAGAGCACATCAGACATATCGAATTGCATTCTGAATACGAAGAATGTCATTCTGATATCAAATAATTTTGATTTTTTGAAATTCGTAATGCAGGCCTAATACACATTTTATGGCAAATGGTTAAAATTTATATTTTTGATATTTAACAGTACTCGAAGTAAACTTTATAAATCTGATGATTTATACTTAAAGTGTATGTAGGTGGGATGAAAAGCCGACGATCAATTGAAAATTTTGATCTTTCGTATTGAAGATTTGTCCCAAAACACCAAAAAAAAAAGGTCTTTTGGGGAAAAAATCCATATCTTCAATATGAAAGGTCAAAATTTTCAATTGATCGTCGACTTTCCCCCCAGCTACATACCGGTACACTTTAAGAATATATCATTAGATTTATAAAATTTACTTCGAGGACTATTATATCAAAAATGTGAAAAATATAAAATTTTAATAATTTGTCATAAAATTTCTATTATATCGTGAATTTCAAAAAATGAAAATTATTTGATATCAGAAAGACATTCTTTATATTTAGAATGCGATTCGATATGTCTGATGTGCTCTCATGTCCCACACAAAATACTGTCGAAACGCTCAAAACGCTCATTCCAGATCCCTTAAGTTGACCATTTTCGTCAAAGTTTGCTCCCCCGAAAGTTGTGCATGCCTCCTCCCCACCCCTCAGAAAAAGTCCTGTCTACGCCACTGCCTCACTGCAAAAACAGCAGAGCAACCCTTAATAAACAATTGAACACTTTTAAATGGCTAAGCTTTCTACAGTGAAGGTAGGCCTATATAGGGCCTATGGATGTTAATTTATAACACGCATGGAAAATATGAAGTTGTTTATGTTAAGCCTATTATTAACACAAGATAGTGTTAAACTGCACACTTTTAACACCATATTGTTTTAGTGTTTATAAATTGACCCTATAGGCCTATCCGCCTATGCATACCTTCACTGTACAAACCTTAGCCATTAGGCCTAAAGTATTCAAGCGCAATAATTAGGCCTATATGTGTGTGCTTTATTATAGACTGTTGTTTTCTCGTTTACGGAAATTTAGAATTTTAGGCAGGCCTATTGGTCATTTCAATCAAAAGATATTTTTAAACAGACAATTTAGACAATTTTAATCCATTTTCATGTCAATAGGGCTTAGCCCTAAGCCTATTATGCCGTTGGTCTAGGCCTACACTCACGCCACTGCCTGTTGAGGCGACCGGGGCGGGGACACCGAGAACCAACAAATTAGGGACGGTAAATTGGGGTAAATGGAACGCTTAAGCAATAATTCACTTTCTGTGGTCGGGAGGGTATCCATATATGATTTTTGTTTGTTTCAATAAGTAGATAATATGTTTTTACAACTTGTTTTAACAGATAAACTCCCATTTTGAGTTCATTTCTTATACTCGGTCCAAATACATACATCGTCATGGTGTTCCAGTTACCCCAACAAATTGGGGTAAATGGAACAGTGGGGTGGGTAGTTGGAACATGGGGCATTACTTGCAAGGAGCCTACATTCATAGCTATATTTACATTGAAAAGACATCAGAATATTTTATTTAACATATATTTTGTGACTAAACAAAAGAATAACAACAATAATTTTGTTTTCATGTGTTTTTTTTTATAAACATGGTAAAATACCACGTAAAATACACTTTCTTATGGTAGGGCCTATACATAACAAACAAAAATGTTTTTCAGATTTTTAAAAAACAATAGGGAGCCTAAATCTACCATGAATTAGTTATTTGTAGTATACATGTATAATTTCATAATATTTAAACCAATTAGTAAAAAAATATTAATATATTATGATATTTGAAGTCAGTCAACCGTGTTCCATTTACCTCAAGTGGATCTGTTGTGGGGTAAATGGAACACCAAACTAATTAATTAGCTAATTAGCATATTAATTTGCATAATTTCATCATTCAAATCTGATATTTTATTGTTTAAAACATTTATGTTATTGTAGATAACAAACATATTGCCAATATTGTATGACAACTCTCAGCACAACATTCAAATATTTAGGAATCAATACCCTTAAATTAGTAATGTTCACTGAACCGTAGCACCACTTCAAGGTCAGTGACAACATTTGAGATTTTTTTTCCACTCAAATACCGAGTAAACCCAAGTTTGGGGTATGAAACAAAAGCAGAACGTATGGCGTTGGGGTAAATGGAACACTTGGTATGATGTTGCCCAATTTTATTCTTGATTGAGGAAATTGTATTTTCAGCGTTCCATTTACCCCACCGTTCCATTTACCCCCAATTTACCCTAATTCATATGACCATGCCAGGAAGTAAAAACAAAACAAAATTGTAACTATACATAAAAATATTAAATTACTCGATTTTCTCGAAATCCAGGCGAAATCCATTTTCATTTCACCCCCTCCCTGTTCATTCCACACCCCCCTATCGACTCGCTGACAAGCAGACGGGCTGTAAATAGCATACCGGGTTGGGTGAAGGTACGTAAACACCGAATTCACGAATTTCCGGAAAATATTTCCTTTAAATATCACGTATTTGTGCGAATCTTAGTTTTACAGATGACAATTTATTGTAAATTTGTGTTAATTAAGTAGGCTGGAAATATATTATGCTTATATAACGTTGTAGTTTGCCGTAGGAAAGTAGCCTGAGTCCCTCGGCCCCGATCTCGAAACAATTCAAAATGGCGGAATAAAATGGCCGTTTCTCGTTCGGGGCCTGAGAACGAAACGTGTAAAAAAGTGGGGCGATTAATTCTTTTGTATTGTATTGTTTTTACGCAGGATCCTGCGTGCATGCGCAGTAGCTCAATATGGTTGACGCCTGCGCAATACTTGTTGTACGGCCATATATGGCAGCTGATACATGATGAATATTCATGAAATAACATTTTTTTGTGAGAAATCAGAGCAGAGACAGATCATCAGCTTGTCTGTGTAACCGTCCATAGGAAAAACATCAAAATATGTTTAATTTCAAACCAAGTTGTCAATGCTGAAACTTTGGCTGGAGAAGTTGAAGGTGACGTTGCTGGTGATCTTTTAGACTGTTTATTTGAAGTCATCGGTTGTTTTAGAGCAAAATAGGAGGCATTTTTGTGCCATGTATTCGGCGATCGGCATTTTCTTGATTTCAATTCACACCGGCATAGGCCTACCATGTTCATGAATTGGATGTGCACTTTCAACAAACAGCCTGATTCAACTACATGGATTGTACACCGTGATTTGTATGTTATTCATTGTCAGTGCAGCCTAGGCACGGGCTATTAAAGCATGTAAGTACTACAGATTCCAGAAAGCTACTCAGTCATGCACGGTCTCAAAGTCAAGACAGACAAAGAAATTCAACGGCAATGCCCACTGTGATGATCTGACTGGTACTGTCCAACACTCCTTGGTTGCTTGGCAATAGTAGAACCGTAGAAGTAGAAGTACAATGAAATAAGCCGGACTGTCGGTCATGTCAGTAGGCCTGTGCTGCACTCAAATGGCACAGCCACTTGACTGCTGAACATGTGAAAGTTCAGTACCAACCTGTCAATACACGGTAACTTGCCTCACCGAGAACTGCTGTGCAACTGCACGAGTCCTAGTCCTACATCATGTACATCAGACGCTGCACTGCACTTGAAATCGAATGGATGGTATTCTTCATGTTAAAAAGGTAAGTTCATGTCTTCATGCCAAATCATGGGTTGGATCTCACTCAATTTTACAAGACGAGACTCGATCCAAAAACGGAGTCCCAAAATTATGACTAGGCATAGCATGCCTAGGCTCGGGCTTCATGGCAAGCCTTAGGCTTAGCACCAAGTAGTATTCAAATGTGAGTAGGATAGGCCTAGCCTGTCATGATATGTTTTGCATGAATGTAGGACAAAATACTGGTCATGCTAGGCCTAACAGTAGTAGTAGTACCATGACTATGTACGGTACATGTAATCCTATTTACCTAACCTTTTCCAAGTCTACGGCTGGGCCTTGCATGCATTTCTCCATTTAGGCATTACACTTACCGTAGTCTATGGCTGGGCCCTCATGCATCGCATACACACATTAGTCTAAGACTGGACCTATTATACACACATCGTATCGTTATGTATGCATGGTGTTACACTTGCATGACTTGCTGTAGTCTACAGCCTAGCCGTGTACTATAGAGCGTAAGTTGCGTAACATTGTGACGTAAGTTACAAGCGTAAGTTACGTTTGTAAGTTACGTTGGGTAACTTAACAATGCAATGCAATGTAAGTTACGCATAGCGAAGTTACGTATGCTAGCGTGAAAGTTATGTTGCGTAAATTAACAACATAGCGTAAGTTATGTTGCATAACGTAAGTTACATTGCATAACTTAACAGCGCAATGCAACGTAAGTTACTCACCGTAAGTTGCGCAAAGCACCGTAAGTTACGTTACGTTTCGTAACGTAAGTTGCGTAAATTGACAATGCTGCGCATAGCGTAAGTTACGTCACATAAGTTGTGTGGCGTGAAGTTGCGTAACTTAGGTTACGCAACTTAAGTTATTCAACGTAAGTTACGTTGCGTAACTTAACAACGCAACGCAAGCGTAAATTGCGCAGCGCAACATAAGTTACGCATAGCGTAAAGGGGTGTCACGTTGCGTAAATTAACAACGCAATCTAAGTTACGCCAATGTAAGTTACGCCACGTAAGTTGTGTGACGTATGTTGCGTAACATTGTGACTACCGTACCGTTACACTATACTGACTACCAATCCCGAACCGCCCTGGGCCCACTCCAGACTGCACATTTATACATGACTTACAAACAGTATAATCTAAGTAAATTTTTATGACCCCCTATTGCGGGCTAATTTTTTTACGACTCCCTTATTTGAAGTCGAAAAGTTTTATGACCCCCTCCCGCCTACACAGACTGACAACAAATTATTCATCACCGCAACTAGTAAGGCGCGAGGCATGCAAAACTTAAATGTGAAGTGTGTGGAGCATGTTAAAATTTTGATCATAGGGTTAAAAAAGCGTAAAGAAGGTGCGCGGAGCGGGCAAAAAATTTGAATTATATATTATTTTGAATTAACTAAAGATTGTACGTACATTTTGAGCGTAAATTGAAAGAATGCACGCGCAGCTTGGGCAACTTTTGTGTCATCAGCCTTCTATTCTATTTTGGGGTAAAAATTATAACCCCCTCTATTTTTGGTCTAAAAATTCTATGATCCCCAGTATATTCATGACCCACCCCCTTTCGAAGAAAATGACAGCCCCCTAATATAAACAAACACACTGGTCATATCATAGAAACAAAATACACGTGAATCAAGACAGTTGAACAATTAATAAAATAAACAGTAAAAAAAAGTGAAATATTGTATTACAATCAATATTTTTTTTTTTTTTTTTTCCCACGTTCGTATTAAATGATGAAGGAAAAAAGGAAAAACAATGCATATTTTGCAAAGAGCTAAAGCATGAGGAGACAAGTGACAACTCAAAAATGCATGGAAAACGGCCTGGAAAATGATGTGTGAAATTAGAATGAATAAATATTCAGGCAATACAAATTTGTTTATTTATTTATAATTTCATGTCAAATGTCATGATTATAGTAAACAATGCAAATATTTCATTCATAATAAATTATAACATCCTTAAAAGGAAATGCTGTGACCACGTGATAAGAACTAATTAATTATTCATGAGCTAATAAATGCTCCAATTTTCGAACGCAATCGTTACCAGTCCTCACCTGCAAGCACAACCCGATGACCGTGCGTAAGCAGTTGAAGGACTGGTGGATCAAGTCTAGTAGGAAAGCGTCAATATGTCGCATTTTTTAACCGTGTAAACCTCATTCATCATTGTAGTATTCATGTATCATAACATGTATTAGGCCTACTATATAGTGTATAGTGAATCATGACAGTGTGATACGCGAATAATAGTATTAGTATTAGTACTCAGCATACTCTACACATTGTATAGTCTAACTCTAAGTAATAGTCTAAGGCTAAGTGGAGTGGTATACTGTTACTGACTTACAATGTTAAAATGTAATCTTAAAATTAAAGAAAGCCTAACCAAAAGTCCTGACTCCACCATCATGATGACCATGTTTGTGCACATGCTCATGTCCCGGGGAGGGGCTGGAAGGGAACAGGGCGTTGCTAGACCAATATGATTGGGGGGTGTACAGTATGTTTTGCTGACGGAAATATTTTGTGAATTGTTGAGCCAATTTTGTTTATAGCCAGGACAGGAATCTAAAAAGTGGGGGAGTCAAAAAAAATGTCAACGAATTTTCTTAATTAGTAACTATTATAACATTCACAATAGCTCTATAATATGTAACAACAGCACAATTTCGTAACACATTAAAGGGGCACTTCGTGATCCACAGCCTCATCCCCCCACTTTTCTCAAAAAAAGTTGAGATTTTTATATCACTGGAAACCTCTGGCTACATAATGTTTATATACAAAATATTTCTTGCAGATTAATTCGTTTTGCAAAGATATCGTGAAATTTGAATTTCGTTCTGGTGCACCAGAACGAAATTACAACGCATTGTCTATGGAGCAGTATAATACACATAATCATGCATAACTCGCATAAGCATAAAATCGGAATCAACTGAAATTTTGGGAATAGGCTTTTTTCGTGGATATGTACTGAAAAATGTCATAAAAAGAGGATGCTAGGATCACGAAATACTCCTTTAATTAATCTTAGGCCTATATATATATATATGGAAACAGGACGGTTCGCACCCTTTCAATTTCGGACCCGTGCACTTTCGCCCCCTTTCAATTTCGCACCCGTGCACTTTCGCCCCCTTTTTAAACCGCGGGTAATGTGCTGCTGTTGATTGATGATGCACGATCGATCGCTTCAGCTCGCGGCGGTACAGTGGGGTGTTGTATGTGTATAATATTGGTTGACTTTTGAGTGTTGATTGTCTGTCTGTGTTTGCAGTACCGGTACTGGGTCCAGCGTGTACAAAAGCAAATAGTATGTTGATGGACTCTCCGGTTCGATTGAATTTAATAGGCCTATATTATTACGATATATTAATGTGCTTCGACTAAAGATTGGTATTCATTATGTTTTTGATTTGTTATTTTGTTTTACTTAGGGACCGCTCATTATTTACAGGGGAGGGGGGGCCGGGAAAAATGTAGGGGGGGCTATGTGATTTTCACTTTAACAAACAGGGGGGGTTATGTGATTTTATATTTCCTGACAGGGGGGGTCAGGTGAAATTTAATATTAAATTATTTACTATGATTATGATTCACTACAATTTTTACCTCATATTTGGCCATTTTAGCCAGAAAAATGTCTACACCATATTTTGAGTTTAGCTTCAATTCGGCAACATTTTTGTGCGCTTCGCACGCATTTGTGTCATAAACTTATTCTCTCACCAAAAGGTGCTGGATTCACATAATACTTCAAGAAATCTTTCCAACCACCTCATGTCAAAAAAGAAATCTACGCCACTGTTCATCAGCACATTAGCCATATGGCAGAGTGGCAAGTCAGTTCCTCCCCTGCTCAGGCGACAGATGTATTGTGACAAAACTTATGATTGCATCTTCCTTTGGTCTAATTTAGACCCTAAATTAACCCCATTTTTTTAGTATCAAAATGCCAAATTGCCGCGCGCTTCGCGCGCATTTATCTCAGAAAAACCATTCTGTGAGTAGATCTGCGAGACACGAATCTCAAAAATGAGAGTTATAATTCCATCCATTCTTTAATGTAAATCATAAATATGAGTGCTAGGGCAGCTCCTCTGATGCTTGGAAAGTGCATAAAACTTGTATACTGTGAAAGCCCTATATGCATCATCCTTTGGAATGATTTCAGGGCACATTTTGTCCTCAATTTTGTTCATTTTAGCATTTTTGTTTTCGCGCATATTTGTCCAGGTAATGTTCTTTTAGTATCAGATCAGTGGGACGATTAGGAAATTCATTGCCCGGAAATTTTGGCTCGGTGACTCCGATACATCTCTCTTTGAATTTTAGCATTGAAATAGCATATTTTCTGGGGACAGCTTGGAAAAAACTTGGATTACAATTGTGGGGAGAGGGGTGTCTTCTATACGAAGAGCCAGAGGTAGCAATCATGTTGCCATGCCCAGGGGCCATCAAAAGGTGAACCGGCCATGGTATACCAGTACCAGCAAAATGTATTTCTTGATGTGTGTGGGGGGGTTACGTTTTATTTTTGGTGGCAATAGGGGGGTTATGTAATTTTAGATGCTGCTAATAGGGGGGTTGTGTAACTTTATGAACTCAATTTTGAAATCCTCCCGGCCCCCCCTCCCCTATAAATAATGAACGGTCCCTTAGGCCTATTTTATTTTATTTTATTTCATTTCTATTTTATTTTATTTTAAGCCTATTAATTATTTTTATTATATTATTATTATTATTATTATTATTATTATTATTATTATTATTATTATATTAATTATTATTATATTATTGTTATTAGAATTATGTTACCTTATTAGTACTTTATAATAGGCTATATAATTTAGTATTCAATTATTTATGGCCTATAAAGTATAAAATTTATATAGGGCCTAATATTGATATGGCCAAAAATATGATGGCTTATAATTTATAATTTTATCCCATCTTTATGTTGCGAATTGATCTTCTTTGACATGACACTAATGGAAAAAAAATATTTAGCAAATTTCTCAAAGACAAATGCGCACAAGCAAAACAAATGCCTGCAGCAGCTTTGCGATAATGCTGTGCCGACTTTCACCACCTTTCTTCACATGAGTATTAGCTGTCACTAGTCTGTGAAAGCGCCGGGCGTGACATGGGTTCAATCAATGCAATGGTAGCCTCACGGTGACTAGGCAGTAGCACGCATATATTAGTCCCAGAACACACCCGTGCGGATCGATTGCTTGACAAGTCTCCGGCCCGCGCGGCAGCGTGAATGTATAAAGTGTGACTCCTTCAACCCATTATGTAATGAATGACTTACGCGAAAGCGCCGGGTATGGTGTGGGTCCAATCAATGGTAGGGTACCGTAAACAGACACGCAAAAGTGCCATATGCCTCTTGACGTACTATCGTAATTATTCAGGAAAGTTTTCTGTTCGTTTTAATGAGAAATGTAAATAATGAACCAAATGTTTTAACTTTTATGTCTTTTAATGAATGATGTATTTTGTCTGTGTTCTTAATTAATTTAATATATATATTTCTACAAGTGTTACGTAAATTGTATAAAACAAAGAAATGTAAATACTTTTAATGAATTTTGATATATTTGATGTATGATTTTTTGATGTTTATGCATTTTTATGTTTTTAAAAAAATCCTTACATAATAGGGCTTATGTATAATTCTACAAATTGTTGTGTATATTGTTTTTATGACACAGAGCCCCTGTAATAGCAGATTTATCTGATAGGTAGCCCTGTATAAATATGGTTTTAATAAATAACATAAAGTAAATAAACAAATTTGTGGAAAAAATGCTATCAATTCTGCATTGTAAATGATTGACATTTATGTGTTCATGATTCATTTTGTTTACTGGCCTGTCAATCACGGACTCATTATGACGTTGCTTTATTAACACCACGGCACATCTTATATCTTAATCTGCTAAATATGCCGACAATTTTAAGGCGGGATGTTTGAACTTCGAAGATGTCAATAATGTAATATAGCATCTATTTCTTAGATAATAAAGATCGTGTAAAGGAGATGAATTTCTTTCTTTATTTTTCTTTTCTTTTTCCTTTTTTTTCGTTTTTATAGTGCATTTTTTCTTCTTTTTTTTAATCAAGAAAGCTGCTTTGTCTTTTGAACCCTGTTTTGTTTTTGGATGTTGCTGCACATAATAAACAGTTTTAAACAATCAATTTATTTCTATCAATTAGATTTGTTCAGTTCATCTTAATTTCTTTGGATTTCGTTTTTTTCTTTCCCTTTCTTTCTTTATTTCCTTTCTTTCTTTTTTCGTTTGCATGATCAGGCTATAAGGGTCCGACGCATAAATGACATCTATCTTAAAGGAGTATTTCGTGATCCTAGTATCATCTTTTTATGACATATTTTAGTAGACATGGTAGATATGCTTGAAAAAATCTTATTCCCAAAATTTCAGTTGATTCCGATTTTGCATTATGCGAGTTATGCATGACTATGTGTATTACACTGCTCCATAGGCCACTGTTGTAATTTCGTTCTGGTACACCAGAGCGTAATTCAAATTGACGATATTTTGCTAGACTAATTAAATCTGCAAGAATTATTTTTGGACATAAACATTATGTAGCCAGAGGTTTCAGTGGTATAAAAATCTCAATTTTTTTGAGAAAAGTGAGGGGATAATAATAATAATAATAATAATAATAATAATAATAATAATAATAACTTTATTTATACACGGTAAAACATGTTCAATACAATATTGATCTTCCACATGTCCGTGTGGATATTAAAACATTACTAAAATATAAAATATAAAAGTTTGTTAAAAGATAATTATAATGCAAAAATGTACATAGACTAATACAATATTTCACTAAGAGACAAAAAATTTATAATAAATGAATATGATAAAAATAATCTGCATTCATCCTCATATCATTGTTATCCTTCTTCTTCTTATTATTATTATCATTATATTATATTATTAAATAAACTTTGTTTATATTATTAACATTGTTATTATTATTATCATATTATTATTATTATCATCATATTATATTATTAAATTAACTTTGTTTATATGTTTTGTGTTCCTCCCCCATTGGATGTTGTGTCATACTTTCATTGTTTTTAATTTTATCCATTGCTTGTTGACACTTGTATCCTTTTGGATCCATCCTTTGGTCGTCAGTTGGAACAAATTTTCACTGTTTTTATACATATTATAAATTTATAATTAATAATTAAATATAAATTTATCATTATTATTACTATTTATTATTATTACTATTTTTATCATTGAATTCTAATTATTTCATTATTTTGGGTAAGCCTGCTGCTAAAATATCTGGCCTGTAATATATAGTGTGAAAAAAAAATCGTTTCTCTATTTTGTTATACAATATCCTTTCTTTCCTTCCTTCCCGGGTTTATAATGACTTAATAAGTGCATGCCCGACGGCCCCATACTACGCCGCACCGCCGGGAGTTCAAGCAATCGATCGTGCATCAATCAACAGCAGCACAATACCAGCGGTATAAAAGAAGGCGAAAGTGCACGGGTGCGAAATAGAAAGGGGGCGAAAGTGCACGGGTCCGAAATTGAAAGGGTGCGAACCGTCCAGCATTCATATATATATATCTAGCAATTTGCCAACAATCACATAGCGGGTCACATAGCTTTGACTACATTTGCCGACAATCACATGGTTTCGATGACAACAGTCAATTTTTGCTGACAAAATTGTGTATTGGGGGGTGTCCACCCCCCATCCCCCCCCCCCCCCCACTGAGGGGGAATGGTTCACTCACATACTAAAGTGGTACCCATGCTTATCACAGCATCTCAAAATTCGACCCTAAATGGCATATTCAGGGGTAGCAAATTTCCCCCTCCCCTTATTGGGATAAGATATTTAGAAATTTCCCCCCTAAATGGTAACATACTAAAACGGACCCCTAAATGACGGAATGTGCCGGAATGTGTAATTTTCTCACTAAATATGAGTACTAATAATGAGAATACACAGGAACTACATTGATTCCTTTCCTTTGTTTTGGTTTTACAATATGTAAATAAAAAAGTGACCCTTAACATTGAAGCAGAGATGGTAACAATTTTTGTAAGTCAAGTTCAAGTCACAAGTCTTATGTCCTTGTTGTCCACAACTTGTGAAGAATAAGCTAGAAGTTGGTACTACTTCATCATCCAAAATACTCCAGACATGCCAGACGAGTTTCGCTGGGGTTGGTAGAGAAAAAAGTAGAGTGAATGGTATAGAACTAAAAGAATATTTGAGAAGGTTCAGTTAAGTAGCTTTGTATTTGGTTGGATTTGAATACTGGGTAAGACCACTAAAGTTTGGCCATAGATAAATCATACATAAAAAGAACCCACCATAAAACCTGGAGATATTACTATACAACTTACATATTTTTCTTCCAGATACATCATCAATATCATTATGACTAGCCAGGTGCAACCAGCAACTAAAGTTTCTAATGTGGACATTGAAAGTCTTGAAAGTCTGTGTTTGCAACAAATTGCTAGAAATTTGAAAACTTACTGCTTAGAAGGTTAGTATAATATGCATTAGCCACCTTTATCTTGTATTTGTTTTGTTTCTTTGTTTCTTTAGACTTTCTTTTTTGTCTATTATTTATTTTTGGTTGTTAAGTTTTGTTTTGAGGGGCACCAGGTCGGTAAAATGGCTCCAGACTAAGGTCCATTAAAACCATTCAAAATTTGTTTGCAGTGGTAATTTTTCAAATGTTGACAATGTAATGGGGATAGGCATAGTATGAGAATAAACCATAATATTTCTTGACTAATATGCAAGAAATACTGTCTAAATCATTGGGTTGCAAAGAAAGATACATCTCTTTGAGTTGAAAGAAAAGATTTTTGACAACTCTGATCACGCAAGCATCAAGGATTTCGAGAGCCAATTTAGATAGTTTATACCATCTGTGAAGAATGTGTCTAAAGACTGACATACACGAGGCAATTTTCCAAGCAATTGCCAATTGCACACACCTTGCAACAAGATTGCTCCGTGTATTTTGGATTTGCAAGGAATTAATCCCCAGAGCATCAGGAAAATTAATCCCCCGAGAAACAGGCAAAAAAGCTGAGTGGACACCAGCTGGTCACTGCATTAATTTGGGAATGTGTAGGGACCAGCTTGATTCACCATCCACAACATGATAATGTGTGCACATGCTACATTATAATACAATTGTAGGCCTATGTTGTTGTTGTTGTTGGTGTTTAGCCCTTTTGATCTTAGGTTTCCTTAGCCTTTTCTTTATGGAAAATTGTATAGATATACAGGAGAGGATGGCAATCTTTTGCTTTCAGGACAACACATGAGCCATTTTGATATGATTATGAAAATCATTAACCACTACTTAAGTTTTGAGTATATCCCCAAACCTATGACCACGCTCAAGGAATTGCAAGGCCTCGCATTGCTTCGTGTATTTTGATCAATTGCTCAGCTTCATGGTCAGTGAGCACATAACTCAACCCCTAAGTAATGGGCCTTGCAATTGAAATTGCCTCGTGTATGTCCTTCTTCAGAGTAGTCAAACAAGTTTTCCTAATTTAACGTGTCAAATTTGAATTCTGAACTTTCTATGTACAGGTTTGCCTACCCTGTTTCTTCAGAAGCTGTTACCAGTCTTATCTGTCCATGACTTACATAGCTTACATCATGTCATCAAAAGTAAAGGTGAGAAAACAAAGGTAGCTGGGTTTAACACAAGGATCATTTGAGCAAATAGAATGATGAGAACAAGTTTGGTTCAAGTAATTCTTCATTCAGAATCACCATATATCCTACTACATATAGTTTCTTCCTGTTCTAGTTGATTTGAGATAGTGATGTTGGTATTGATGGTAGCTACCCTAGGCCCATATTGAGTGTTACACCAGTTTTCTTATTATTCACATGGCTTATATTTGTTGGATATATTGGGCTATTCCAGCTGAAATCCATACACCCCTATGGAAGACATGACCTTAATCTTCCACACAGGGAGTGTGAATTTCAAATGGGGTTTCATGAATGGGTGACTCAAATTGAAATCGATGCTAAAGTAATGGTAATAACTAAATATCAAAATGTCTGACTTCAGTGTGCGTGATTCTGATCATGTCACATATTTGACACAATCTTTTTGTGTGTGTGTGTGTGTTTACTGTCTTTATTAAGAAGACAAATTCTAGAAACCTTTCTGGTTCAAAAACAATGTAATCATACAACTACATTCAACTGCAGTAAGTAAAAATCTAAATATTTGCACACAGCGAAGCTTACTCCCGATTACAGAAAAATCTCATCCAACCATTACTCATCTTGCTTTCCTGTCAATAGGCCTAGATTCACAGCCATTCTGGTACAAATACTACACTGAAGCATTTGAGAAAGGATGGCAAGGGAAGAAGTGTTACTGTATCCCACAAGAGGGTCACCCAACACCAGACTGGAGACAATGTTATCTGGATCAACGATGCAGTATGCTACTCAACACACAGTTTATCACACTACTTATGCCAGGTGCTCAGCCTGTGACTCCTTCATGTAAGTTGAAGGGAAATGGCTGATTCACAGTAATAGACTTTGTAGTAAAAATATTTTGTAAGCTCAGTTTTGTATTATTAAATGCTGATTTTATGTGTATTTCCAGCTTAACTAATTAATTAGCAATTCCTCAAGGAGAGATACAATAGTAACATGTAATTGACCATTTCAGTTTTTTGATATTTAGTAGGTTGTATAAGAGTCATGTAAGGCAACCAGCAACTCATTTACTGTGCTTTGTGAGCAGGGTCTTAGCTAGAAATTGAGGGTTGCCCGTCATTTGAATAATTTTGCCTGTCCTAATTTGACCTTCAAAATATTTGCCAGACATCTATAGCCCATTGGGGTTCAAAGAGTTCAAATATGTGCTGATATGGCCTTGTGCTACAAATTGGGTCTACTAAAAAGGGCAATTAGCTTTTCAAAACATAAAATTTATGATATAGCATCTGTCAAAGGCATTAATTTTGCCCGTCCCAGGAACAAACTGGCCATCTAAAATGACTGCCAGACGGGTGGCTAGCTAAGACCCTGTTTGTGAGGGTCATTTTGCTTTACAAAATATAGAAATGAGAGTAAATGTTGCAGGAAATTTGGTTTTTAACTTCTCTTGGGAAATGAACTTGTCCAGTCCTGATAGTCTCAATGCTTATAAATTATAAATTTACATAAGCTGAGTTAAGTTAGGACTTCACTCATGCAAGCTGTAACAAAAAATAAAAGTTTATGCCATGGTATTATATTATGGTATGCCAGACTAGAATTTCAGCACAAAATATAATTCACTTAAAGATTCTTGTGAACAGGGAGGGGTGATGAAAATTCTTTCTCAAAAACACAGCAGTAAATCTGTAAGAAGCAAATGACTGCATCTTTCAGGGTCTTAGCTAGATATTGAGGGTTGCCTGTCATTTGAATAAAATTGCCTGTCCTAATTTGACCTTTAAAACATTTACCGGTACTGGACATCTATAGCCCATTGGGGGTTCAAAGAGTTCAAATATGTGCTGATATGTCCTTGTTCTACAAATTGGGTCTACTAAAAAGGTCAATTAGCTTCTCAAACATAAAATTTATAATATAGCATCTGTCAAAGGCATTAATTTTGCCCGTCCCAAGAACAAACTGGCCGTCTAAAATGACAGCCAGACGGGTGGCTAGCTAAGACACTGTCAACAATGATATTTTACCCCTGGTATGCTATATTTTGTTATCACTCTAAGTGCTACAAACATGCTGGGTAAGAGGCCACTAGCTACCACTACTGCCTGGGAGATAACAGATAGTTGCTTTGCCATACCATATGCTAAATGTGTGCTGCATGTTTGCATTACAGATTCCCAGAAGTTGACATCTCAAGCTCTCAAGCATCCCATGATAGACCCACAACAAATGAGATCCCAGAAAACAGTGCAACCAAATCCTGTAATACATCATCCAGAGTGTCTCAGTCTCCGTGCAGGCTCGTGTTCATTCCTATTGGATGTCCAAGATGTACAAAGCCACTTGTGTGCTTCTGTGAAAGAGCTTCAGATAGATCACCTGCAGGAAAAGTACACAGAGCAGGTAAGAGATGCAGAGAAGTGGATAGAAAAAAACCCCACAATATAACATGAGGAAATGGTCCTTTATTTCCCTCGCACTCCTTGCAGTTTTCAATCCAGGTTGAGTGCTGCAAAATAATATACTCCTGTTTTCTATTCACACTCTTAAACTATACTTTGTTCAGCTTATAGTTATAATTGGCGAAAAGAATGAGACTTGTGTCCGAGATCCTGTTTACCCAAGGGAAACCCCTGGTCTACCACAGTCTCAGTCCAAGTCCTGAAGACTATGTTTTCACTATCCTAGCTGCTATATATGCTAGTGTTTTCCAAATGGTCTTCTATGTTTACCATAAACTCCTCTGTTGGAGATCTTTTGAGCAAGCTACCTGCTCTACTTGACAGTCAGATAACACACTATTATGTATTGATATAGGATGGCTTTCACTCAGTTGGGTACAGCAGCTATGCGTCTAAAGTTTGTTTGGCTTATATAAGGTGGAAATTATTCGGCTTTTGTTAATGCGCACATCAATAAAGTCCCAACTCACGCTCGCGTATATTCACATAAACGTGCGCCAGTCACGCATTACGCAATGCACAACTAGCGTAAGCATTGCGCCCAACTGCGTGCTTACCATTATATATCAATACATAGTGTTATGAGTCTTATTTTTTCTGCCTTATATAAGCCGAACAAACTTTGGTGTAATGAGTAACTGCCACACGTTTATGAAAATTTACACAAGCATAATTTTGGACTCTATTGATACAAGTAACACTTTGGGTTGGTAAACTATTCTTTCTTTCTTTCTTAAAAAACAATAGTTTTTACCAGTTATAAGCTGAACAAAGTATAACAGATTTGGTTTTTTTAAAGTCTGCCATAATCTCATGCAGCTATGACAGTCTGTGTTGTCAGGGAGTGCAGCCAATCTGCCATCTGTATGTTGTACAGACAACTGACATGGGATAAATGCACCCCACACCCAGACACCCCCACCCCTATACCTGTGTATGACTACACCTATGTGTAACTACTGAAAACAAGAATGTGAAATACACAGTTATTATCCAACTGTGGACCAACATGTTTCATTTTTTTTTTTTTCATTTTAAAATGAACGTGGTTAAGTTTTTACTATTCAAGTGCAGACTCACCAAATGGCAGCAACTATGTTCATTTCTTATAGTGATTTACATCTAGGAACTCTAGTCGTGCGCAGTGCCTGTGTGTGAATTGTAATTGATTTCTTATGTGTGAGCCTTTGTTTGCCGGTGTTTACAAACCACTACCCCACTCCCACATACTCCCAGTCTCCCACCCCACCCCACCCACACAAATACACACATCAAAACATATTGACTGCAAACACTGGTGTTTATAGGGTTAGTGTTAGGGGATGTGATGGTTTAGTTTCAAAATAAGGAAAGATGGTATATCACATAATATATGATGTGAAGATGAATTTTGTTCCTTTTGTTTTTCAGGTTGGGCTACTTTTAACCATTCTACTAGGACATGGCATGATTGACAAATTAACTCTACGACACTCCAGGCTAGCACAAGTCGCACAACTCAAAGAAATATTACAGATATGCGCAGGACCACCGGAGGAAGCCACAGAAGCAATGGATACACAAGAATTAGTGGGAGAAGTGAAAAGTGAAAGCTCAGGCTTTGAAGGTCAATTCTCACAGGTCTCTAGGTGCAATGAAGATCCGTCAGGTAGTCTTCCGTTGAAGATTGCCAAAACTGATATGGAGATGCAAAAGTCCAATGCAAGTGATCACATGACACATGTTCAACAAGGTGTAGCGTTGCATCATGGGGCATGGCAGTCTTGTGCATCCACTGTGAATCAAAGCTCTGCTGGAAACTTGGAGGACTCAATGCCTGGTGTATGTGAAACTGGCAAGACTAAGCCAGAAGAAGATCTCTTTGATTATTGCTTCACAGAGCCAATCAAGGCACATGATGGCCATGGTGCACCACTCAAATGCCCATCTAAGCGACAGCCTCACTTCAGCATGCAAATCCCAAAGAAGAAGTATGATATGAGAAGCACACAGGACAGGACTAGACAGGGTATGCGTACAGGGTCTGCATTGATAGAGTGTCAGCTATGCCGGGCATTGCAATATAAAGCAATGCATACTATGAGAGCTATAACACATGTTGTGTTGTTGGGATTTACATTGGATGTAAGGGATTGCATTGCTATAGGCGATGTGCTGGCGTGGTGGGCGGTGCTCAAAGCGAGTAGAATTGGTGGATAACCGTAAGTAATTTAGATTCTTATTGGTCATTATGTATCAATAGTTTCGGTATCTAGCTTGCTGTGCAAATATACTATATTTTGGCCACCCTAAATCTTGAAGACAACCTTACATTTTTGCCTTGCTATGACCTGACCATGATGTACATGTACATGCCATAGTGGTTCAACGCATTTAATTATCATCAATTCATTGTGACTTTAATTATTATATTCAGTTTCCTTTTGAAGCGAGCAATCATTCCCCATTGTGTTTATTTGTTCTTGTGCAGGATGCATATAGCCCCATTATCTACTTTACACCAAGTATAAGAAATTTCACATATTCTTTTAATTTCAAATATTGTATTATTTTGGAGTTGAATCTGGGACCTTTCAGAAGCTCTTCCACCAGAGGCTAGTACTTAAAACCATGTCACCCAGCTTTAGGCTTTCTTTTTCTGTTTATTTGTTTGCTTGTTTTTATATGCTCTTTTACCATAATTTCCTATAAAATATATTTCAGTACTTAGTCCAGAAGCAACCAATGAAATTCTTCAAGGCTTAAAGAAAGGGGGCCAGAGAGGGCAGGCTCTGACTCATCTTATCATTGAAGATAATTGTGTGTGTGATATCAATGCTCCAGTATTGCTGCAGCTATTGGAAACATATCAGAGGTAAATATGTGTGGGGGTGTGGGGTGGGTAATCTGAGTATGTGTGTGATATCAATGCTCCAGTGTTGCTGCAACTATTGGAAACATATCAGAGGTAAATATGTGTGGTGGTGTGGGGGTGGGTAATCTGGGTACATTGCTGCAGCTATTGGAAACATCAGAGGTAAATATGTGTTTATGGGTAGTGAGGAAAGGGGTATAAACAAAAATAACAACTATTCTACACAGGTACACACCATCAGAAGATATTTCAATTCATTTGTGCAAAAAAATGCACACAAGAAAAATGGAAATATTGTGGAAAATTTCCTTGTTGTGTCGATAATAATTGACTATACACAGCAAGTACATAGTACCGCATAGACAGCATTTACATGTAGATGTATGTATGGGTTTGTTTCTGTTTGTGTGTATGTCTGTCTGTCTGTCTGCCTTCTGTAATGTGCAGAGTATATAAAACAACCATCGTAGAATTGTTTAGCCTGCGTAACATTTTTTATATTTGGTTTGCTTTTCTTAAGGAATGAGAGCAATAAGCTGCATACATTGAAGGTGCGTACAGCAGATCTTTTCTTGGAACCGCCGTTGTCTAGTTGGGATGGATCCAGCTATCCTACACCCCAGTCAATCATCTCACTACCATCTGGTAAGCAATGTGATCAGTATGTAAGGAGCAAAATTAGTATGATATTATTTGCATGATAGTTCATCAGTACAGTATTGGTAATCCATAAAGTAAGATTTTAACTCTTGATCTCAATACAAAAATATTTACCTCTGTAATTTCAGCTATTACTACTACAGCCTTCGTCAGCGGAATGACCCGATCTATGGGTCTATGACCCGGTCATTACGTCATACATCAAGAGTAAAAGAATAATTCTTTCTTTCTTTTTATTTGTATGAGATTGTTATGGTATACTCATCCTGATGATATCTAGTTAACTATCAACCATTGCTTTATATTATACTGACTCCCAGTATTGACTGTAGAGGTCAATATGATCAAATTGTGTGCAGTGTAAAGCTGTGTTTGCCACAGTCACTACCTGCACTCATCAAATTGCATAAGGCACTTACATGTTGTGGGGGTAGTTTATAGTTCTCATGGTATTCAGTGTGTGCAAATTACTATTACTGTAAAAATGGAAATATTTGCGGTACATTAAAATTTTTGAGCTTTTCACGCTCAATGCAGCTACCGCGAACTTGAAAATAAACACATGCAAATATTTTCTTTTTATGTATAGGTCTAAATCACAAATTTGAAAACAAGTGATATGGTTAAAAATCGGCAAAGCTTGAAAATTTACACACACGAAAATAACCACCTTTACAGTATGTGGGAATATAATGGAAGATGTTGAAAGCAAACTGATATTGAATCTCATTTGTCAGCTTGCTAACATCATAAGTAGCAAACTCTCTACCATTGGGTCAAAATAAGATTAGAAATAAGTTAAAGATTTAATTCTACCTCCAAAACAAATAGAGATAACATTACAATTTGTAGTTTGTTTGGATTTATTGAGAAACCTTCACTTGCAGCTAATTTTGATCATTATGTGAGCTTTCAATGCAACAAATCTGTGTCTTTGTCTGATGCTACTGACCGGGGCTACTGATATTGATACTTTGATTTGATATCAAAAGTCTTTATCTTTTTTCAATTGCTTTCTGACATGTTTTAATGCCCATACTTGTATATCTTTATTGGAACTTATCATATAATTATGTAGATAAAAACTAATTACTCAAAGCTTTACTATTGTTGTGTAAGTCATCAGGGTTAGTGGTATACCATTACCGTAAATGTTCGCCCAATGGCACACCTGGGCTCCTTTGCCTTGGGGTAAATTTCATGTACAAATAGAGATCCCTCCGCAAAAAATCCCAACAAGAATTATGAGGATGTGCCCTTATTTTCTGGTGGGATTTTTGATGGGAGGGCACTTTTAGTTTGTGTCGAAAATTCCAGTTGTGTCAAGGGAGCCCATAGCGCCATTAGGCGAAAATTTATGGTACATATCATTACTTTGTTTCACCTTACATATGGAGCGATCAAAATGCCAAAACTTTTGCATCTTTTTATTTTCAGCTTTGCAGCAAATCTTTCAAGGCATCCTTGTCCTGGACCTGAGTCATCAGAGCCTGTCTCAGGTAGCAGTATATGCTATCATCAATGCTCTATCACATTATCAATCCAAGATTGCACATCTCAAACTTGAGTCTTGTGACCTGAGAACAGACTCACTGGATCAAATCTTCCTCACTGCAAAATGTAAGTCACATGGGATCACATAGTTGAGATTACACTATTTAGAGAATAAACGATAGAAATTTTTGTTTTTACTATCCTCTACCGTGTGATAGACGACAGGCAGGTCCAATTTTGAGTAGTGTATGCCAGTGCAGCGTGATACATATGCGCACCTCTACATTACAAGTGTGTTACATGTTATCAACACTCATGATGGCGTGGGGTCGTCTACTGCCTGATAGATAGCACCCAAAATCATGCGATTGTTCAATAAGATTATGTGTCTAGACCAATCCAACTGACTTAAAGAATTGTTGTTATTGTCTGTTTTGTGCTTTTGGTTGCTTGTCAAGGCTACCAAGAACTGGATTTCACTGATACCAAGTGATAGAGACACATTCTCCAAGCACAAGTTAGTTGCGCATATAAATTCTTTTACAGTTGGAAATGTAGGGAGAAAAGATCACATTTTGCTTGTCATATGTACCCCTTTCCATTTAAAATATATGAAGACCACCTACATGAGAGGTTGTTTTCTAGATTTCCTGTCTACAAGCAGTAATGGCAGCATCCAGTGCCAGTATTAACACATTTACTAATTTAAACCTTTTAATATTTGATATACCTACTGGAAAGGAGAGAGAGTAACTATTTCCATTGATGTTGTTTGTTTTCTCTCTGGACAGCTTCTTCAAGTATGGAGACATTGAATGTATCAGGCAATATGTACACAGCTAACTCCCATACAGGACTGGTAGAGCTGCTACGAGATGGACGTCTCATCAGCTTGAACATTGCCAACTGCAAATTCAGTCTGCATGGTGAGTGTACAGATTACTCTTTTATATGAATCTGTAACTTTATCCCAATACTGTTTCTTCTTTCAAATATGGAAGGGATCAAATGTAAGCAATCACTGTAAAGCACCATGTGAAACCTAGTGTAAATGTGCATAGAACCGTATCACAGAAAATATCATTACTGAATCTATTTTGATGAAGTTGTTGACACAATTTAGTGTATAAACTGTGTAAATGATAAAACTATTATGGTTGTCATCTATGTTGCTTGATCACATCATATGTGACTGTCCACCTGGGCTACAACAGCAGCAATGTCAAGCTTTACAATATATTGCAGGTCTCTGTTACCTGTTACCAAGGTACCGGTAATTAAAAAATTGATTGAGAAATCTTTCATTGCAAGGTTCAATGGACCATGTCTCACAAACTTTGCCACTGTTTTGGCCCAAGTGTATATTGGACAGCCACATTTCTACAGGGATCTAAACTTCTCACGACATGATATGAATGATGGCAAGGAAACAGTCTCTGTTCAACCAGGACCTTCAGTTTGACAGGTGCTCTGCATCCTGAGCTTATAGTTGGATGAGGAAGAGCATGAGATAAATGGAAGCAAAAATGATGTGTACATTTGTGTTTTTTCCATTCTTTTTTATTATTCAGGATGGCAAGAGCATCTAGTCAATGAATTTGTGAGTGCATTGAAGAATACAACTCATCTACAGCAATTGCAACTCTCAGGAAACCAATTCAGTAAGTATCCAATCAGACTATATGTAGAAGTAAGCATTGGTGTAAGAAATCACCATAACTGATGAGAAATCTCTTAATTCTATTACTGCCGCAAGTGGTTGACTGTTAATTTCTTTTGCCACCTTTTATGCTATCATATAATCAAAAACTAACAAGAATTTTATCACATGGTGCATTAATTCACCATTTGCATCTCAAAATGAGGTTCTACTAGCAAAGTGCATGTTATTTGTTTGTACGCCTGAGTGTTTGCTTGTATGCCTGAGTGTTTGTTTGTATGCCTGAGTGTTTGTTTGTACGCCTTTCATACCCATGCTTTGATTACCACATACACCATGTGATAAAATTCTGCCATGCTGCAAGAAAAGTGTAAAAAGCTAAAATATCCTTTTGCACATGCATTTGCACGGAGAACCTTGTTTTGGTAGCATGAGGGCAGATCCATGCAAAAGATGTATAGAGTGCACTCTTTGTGAATACACAGTTAATGCTGCAACTTTATGCAATCTGTAAGATTCTGTATTGTTATAAAATGAAATAAATTATATTCATATTCATAATTGCAAGGTAATGACAAACACTAGCTGTGTAATTATCTTATAGACCAACATGTTGGTTTATTAAATTGTAATTAATACTGTAAATTAAACAGGAATCTTTTTGTGTTGCAGATGAGAATGATTTGAGAGTGCTTGCTCGCATCTTTGTAGAGCCCAGTGCAAAACCAAGGTCAAAAGGTCACAACCTTTGCCTAGATCTCAGGTAAGTCTAGAAATCAGACTTTTACCCCTTTGAAATGGATCAAACATGGTCAGAGTGAAATGGCAAAATTTGATCCTTTCTTCATCACTGCCTCTACATGTGAAGTGAATTGAGTAAGGTGTACCAATGTTTTTATTCATAAACATAAAAATCTTTAAAATATTAAAATAATGGCGCATTGTTTTCTGCTGTAGATCAAAATAGTAGTACATTGTTTCTATCTTGACATTCCAAAAGTGCCATCATAACATAGTTCATAAACCTGTAACAAAATTGAGGCTCACTATGTTATTAATACAACTTACTTTTATGTTGGAGTAACTGTTTCCCTCCACCACCCACGACCAATATTTGGCTTCAGTTTGAAAGTTATCAGGCCACCACTGATGGTTAGGTGTGGTGGTGCTTTTTGGTGAATCATTTGACCTAATATTTTCATACCTTGTTACTTTTCCTTCCTATAGCTTCAATCATGCTCTCAGTCCACAAGCCATGATTAAGTTTGCCAATACACTGAGATCTTCTAGAAACACTCCCAATCACATGACCTTGGAGCATCTTCGTTTTCATGCCAGTAATGACGGGGTACAGAATCAGGAGTTGCTGCGTGAGCTGCGACTAGCCATACCATCTGTGGATCTGTGGTCTCTGCATAGTGCATCTGACTATGATACATTCATAGCTGAACAACAATCACAAATGTGAACAGCCAGACCTCTAATAGGGAGCTCTATGGGAAAGTACAAGAGAAGATCAGACAGCTGTAGTAAGTCTGACGTCTAAATATAAATATATATATATATATCCTGTCAGATTTTTTATTATGATTCCCCTTGAGAAAACATGTGCAAATATGTTCCAAGTGATTTTAATGTTGTTTAATTGGCTCTTAACACTTGGATTTCATAACCATGGGCCATTGTATTGCAATCCTGCTTTGCTCCAATTCTAGTAAACATTTGTTTACAACATTTTACTTGTGCAAATGAAATGACAAGAGTTACTTGTGCAAATGAAATGACAAGAGTTTCAGAAAATATTTGCATACACCTCGCCATTATATTGTATTTGATTAATTTTGAGGCTTACTTGTTCAGTTGACGATTATGTAGGGTATCATGAAAGAAAAGCTCTTGATATTTTTGAACAGGTTTCTTGCAAAGGAATTCTGAATACATACATTAAAATCTTTTGTAATTTGGGTAAAATTTGAAATAGCCCCACAATATTAGGCACCTACTACCTTGGTTGTATAACACTGCTGTCACATGAATGAGCAAATTTGAATAGAAATGCCTTTTATAGAGATAATAAATTATTTTTGTATTAAGAATCCTATTATTTTTTTTTTTTTTTTTTTGGTGATAGCCAGTTTTCATTTAAACAATTAAAGATCAGTCTCTTAGATGATTGAACACATAGAATCAAATTTGGTGCAATGCTGTCAAAAAGGAAAGTGTACTGTGTTTGTCACATAAAATCAATGTCTACTTTACTCAAGCAATATATTGAGATGTATTTTACGTTTTTGCACTATATAAGCGTGACTTGATAATAATAATAATAATAATGATAATATATGTGAGATGTCTTTTACAGGCTGGGAAAATTGATATACATTTTTGATGACAATTACCATATTAAGACAACCACTCAATCCTTGAAAATGGCAAATTTGATGAATAAATATACTAATATTAGGGATATGCACTGTCAATACATTTGCCACTATAACGGTTTCCCATTTACTGTTGTGTGCACTCACACATGTATTGTCAATGCAGACACAAATCAATGCCGTAAGTCACATGGTATGCAGTACTTCCATTGTCCCGATTTAAACCTAAAACAGGTTGTTTCAAGAAATTCCTGATTCCACCAGAAAGCATTAACCAAACTCTCTCCTAATTGGTCAGTAAATAGAGAAGACTTTCCTTTATCAAGAGATCAACTTTTTTTAAAGAAAAATTTAATGAGATAAGAACTACAACATGTTGAAGTGACGCCATTCTGTGCATCAGGTCTTGAAACACAATTATTGATTCAGACAAGCAAACTTACATACTCATAAAATTGAACTATTTTTGAAGACCAAATGTGCAGGATGTTAAGAAATTAAAGAATGTTTAAGGTTGGTCTGAACCCTGGAATTATGGAAACTTTCGGGCCTCATAACTTCTAAATTGTTGGTCTAAAGTATATAAAAGTATACATATTTAAAATTGGCAAAGACTTGATAAGTTCATCTGTGAGGTCAAATTTGGGCCAAAATGGCACTTTGGCCCAAAATCTAAAAATAACGGTTTTGGCCCACTTCTTTTTGTGCACCGTAACAAAAAAATTCTTGAGCCAAAAGTTTTTTGAAACTAATTTTTGAAAACTAGATCAAAATATCTAGGACCCGTTTTTTCATTTTTTTGAATTTTGACCAATTTCACCAAAAATATTTGAAATTTGTGCCAAAATCGGGCTTTTTTATGATTTTTTTGAAAAATCAGCATTTTTTGACCATTTTTGGTGCAAATTTCTCAAAGTTAGTCGAAATTTAAAAAATGAAAAAGCGGGTCCCAGATATTTTGATCTAGTTTTAAAAATTAGTTTCAAAAAATTTTGGCCCAAGAATTTTTTGTTACGGTGCACAAAAAGAAGTGGGCCAAAAACCGTTATTTTTGGGATTTTGGGCCAAAAGTGCCATTTTGGCCCAAATTTGACCTCTCAGATGAACTTATCAAGTCTTTGCCATTCTAAATATGTATATTAGTTTGTAAATTAAATCTAATACTGGAACTAATTTTCAACTCACTTTGCTACGTTGCGTCCGAAAACATCGGACTTCGTCAGGCATCTGATCTGACTGGATGAATAATCTACACCAAGATCTAAATATGTATACTTTTATATACTTTAGACCAACAATTTAGAAGTTATGAGGCTCGAAAGTTTCCATAATTCCAGGGTTCAGACCAACCTTAAGCCTGCCAAAACCCATCTCAAATTATGCACTTTTGACCACCATGTGCATTTTAGATATGCTACCCATCATGGCTTCCATGCACACACAGTATATTGCTCAATGTAGTAAAGATAACCTTTGTGTTGGAGCAAATTTCTCAAAATTGGTAGTGATTAATGTTACCAAACTTATGTCATGATGAAATATAATCATATTTGAAGATAAAATGTGCTGAACTTAAAAGATTGAACAATGTTTAAGACTACCGCTATTCATTTGAAATAATGCACTTATTGTTCAGGATAGGAAGCTTCTTAGCCTTATATAAACTCCTCAACACAAGTAATCTATATCTCAGATTATTTGTGACATATTCATATCGTGTTGCAAATCAATGGATAGCTACATTATTTCCTTTTGCAATGACACCACATTTAAAACAATCACCCTTTTCACGGTTGAGTACACGTCTTCTGAATGTAGTGGGAACTCAAACAGAATGTGCCAAATTGACCATTATTCTGTGCTCAAACAACACTAGTCACAAACCTCAATACCGGGTGGAAAACCATACACAGCCACAACAGCCAAGCACCTCCTCCCATGCATGCTGCTCACCAACCTGGTCACACGTTGCTGTAGAATGGCATTCCATTCTTCAACCAGGATTCGTTGCAGGTCATTCAATGTTGTTGCATTGGCTACTCTGGCACATACAGCAAGACCAAGCTGGTCTCGCTAGTATTCATCGGGTAGAGGCCTGGGCTGATGGCAGGCTATTCCATTCTCTCGGCTCCCATATTCTGTAGGTAGTCGTTGACTACCCTGGCTCTGCGGGGGCAAGCGTTGTTATCTTGGAGGATTGCATTGGGTCTCAGATTGTGAAAATATGTGACGTGTCATGTCAAAAGGAGGCACTTTTGGGCAGGATCGTAAATGGAGAAATAGCCAAAAAGCTGCCCGGGAGTGATTTTTTCACAATTTGGGTTTGTTGCGAATTTGTGATGTTATTAATGTTTAAAATATTGTCTGACAGTTTCAGACCGGAATATAAACTGGCATCTTGTATTTTTTGAGACATTTTTCAAGGTGATTCCTACTCTCAACATTGCCAATAATATTTTTGTTTTTTTTTTTCTCAATTTCCAATTTTATAATACCATAACTTCGGAACAAAATATCTTCGCTTAGGAATGTCCGATTTCATTGGGAAAAACGACGTTGTGGAGCAAAATATCTCTATATTTAATATATGTAAAAACATCAAAGTTGATAACCTGCCCAAAAGTGTCTCCTTTTGACATGACACGTCACATACAGGCTGAGTCAAAAAGAAGTAAACTCATGTTTGAGGGGCTGTAACTCGAGATCTGTAAGGCATCTGCTAAAAATGAAAATACCACTGGAAAGAGCAAATTCTACACGTCTAAATTAAAAAAAGAATTGTTGCAATTGCTCACAGAAAACTAAAGTTATACTCATTTGAATACAACCACCCAACTTTCCAAACTTTTGTTGAGGAGTTTATATAAAATATGTCCCAGGTCTTATTAATAGGGCTTGAAATAAGTTCATACTTGCATAATTTTGAATATCATAAGGCCTGTATATTGTCCAACATCTATATTGTCCAGTGTGTAAATGTAATAGACAAAAAATACAGCATATTCAGCAACAGGCAAATATATGTTCTTTGTGTGCACTGAGAAATCTTGCATATTCTTGATGGCCAACAGTTTCAATGCATGTTTTGGTGCACGTGCTTCATGGATTGATTGACCCTCATTTACAGATGAGGCTGGACTTGGCCTGTTAGTGATTGGTCTGTATTTTTTAATTTATGGTAATGTATGAAAACATCCTACATTCTTCAGTCCACATTGTACTGTCCAGTGAAATAATAATGTATGCAATTTAATGTGCTGGAACCGGCATACGCAAAAAGTTTAACAATGCACTGGCTGTTATAAGACTAGCCAAGATACTTACCACTCAAAGAGTGCAGGCTGTGGTCTTTAAGATTATAAGTTAATGTCTAGCAATACTCTCTGCCTAGCAATACTCATACATGTTCTGTTTAATTATCTGCAGGAATTCACTCTTTGTGTTAGCAAGCAAGTAAGCATTGCACGGATTTATTCAAATAATTATGCACTGTACAGTCCAGTGGAATAATTATGTATGCATTTTCATGTGCTGGAACATTCTAATAATTATAACAGATTATAATTTAAGTTTTATCAAAAAACAGGGGTGGATTTCTCTTAACAGTTGCAACACAACAAAATATTGTATGTACATAACTAAAACTTGAGATTCTGTCAACAACCTGTCCCTGGCTGCACAATTTGTTTCCTCACCTCATAATGGCATTTATTCTGTTACTGTACCCATTTAATTATGTGTGGTCTTTCGTACAGTATCCATTTAAGATTGGGTATTAAATTGAGGAACAGGCAAGCTTTTTTACCAGTTTGAATTGCATGGTTCAGTGATAGAGGCATTCACCACATCAATCACTAAATTGTTGGTTCCTTTATATATTTTCATTTTTAAGGTAGGTAGGGTAATGTGTATAGGGTTAGGTTATAGAGGGACCGGGAAAACACCTGGGAAAGCATAATTTTAAATAGGAGGATCAGTGTCACATTAAGATACGAAGTTGTGTTCCAGAGACAGGTTGTTGACGGAAGCTCAGTATGCAAATTGTACTGAAAAGCCCATAACGTCATAACTCTTGATACTGACAAATAAGATATATGAATTTTCTTTTGAGAAAAGGATTGAATCCTTAACTAAGAGGGCAGCATATCAATTAAATAACAGTGTACTTATTGAGAATTTAGAGGGGTGGCATTGTACAGGGTTACCTGACAGAGCCATCTGATCCTCATCGTCTAACTCAAAATTACTTGTAACATGATATTCACAGATAAATAGCTGTAGAGTTCAAATATGATCAGGGTTGTCCTAACAGGTCAAGAATTCTGGAAAGTTGCCGGTCTAATGACAAAGTTGATAGCTCAGACATTTTTATTGTTCACTACTGATATAAAATGGTTTCATACTGGTAACTCAACAGTGTACTTACCTACCCAGGCATGTGGGCAGGTATGGGGTTACAGCCTTGCATATTATGATTTTAGCAAAATGCCAAATTACGGTTTACTATAAACCATCCATCTTTTGGTGATTCACCAAGTATGAGTAGGGCGGGGGTACTTGATTCAAGATGGGGTACAGATGAACTGCCAGTAGGTAAAAAAGATCAATGCAGAAATAATTTTTCACTCTTAAAAATTCACTGTTGACAGAATAAAACAATATCTGGGATTGTATGTGGATTCTATTTGGCAATATGCTGTGATCACGAATACCATAAATGTTCACCTAATGGCACACATGGGCTCCTCTGCCTTGGGGTAAATTTCATGTACAAAAAGAGCTGCCTCTAAAAATCCCAACAAGAATTAAGGGTACATGCCCTTACTTGCTGGTGGGATTTTTTATGTCTAAAATTCCAGTTATGTCAAGCAAGCCCATAGCGCCATTAGGCAAACGTTTACGGTATTATAACCATTTGCAATATCAGCTCTGGCAGAACTATATTGGCACATTATGTAATTATTTTGTAGAGGAGATTCAAAGTTATTAGAAAAAGTTATCTTGAGCACATCCTCTGCATCAGAGGAGAAGGATTTGTGAAGTAAGGAATAATGCATATGTGCAATCCTTAAGATTCTTTGTTTATAATATTTAATCATGTAAATCATATTAATAATTGCAACACAAAAACAAAAACATGTTGTATAATAATTTTATTGACCACCATGTTGGTTTATGTTATTACAAATAAAACTTGTATACACAGTTAAAATTAATATATGAATCTTGTTGTTTATTATTATACCTCAACCACTTCTATCAATATATAAAATAGATATACCATATTTCCTTGAATAAACGCCCCGGGGCATTGCATTTTCCAAACGGGGTGTTTATTTGAGGTCATTTTGAGAACAATAATTCCTGTTAAAATCATTAAGTAAGCTTAAAACTTGCGCTGAAATGACTATGAACTAGAAACACAGACTTCTGGTTCACTTCCGGTTTTCCGACCATGATTTTTGCTGATTATTGATGCTATTATCCACCATGTGAGCAAATTGGTAAGCTTACTACACAATAAAGCATGAAAATGTCGGCATTTTTTAAACATCTTGGTTGAAAAAAGTGGTGGGGGCATTTATTTGAGGGGGGCGACTATTCAAGGAAATACAGTATTTGCAAATATTTAAAAACGGAAGAAATGCTAAGCACGCCCACAATTCTTGGCATCTTTACTTTGCTTTCCAACATTTGTCGAGTTATAAACATGGTTTGCGAACAGTATTATTGGCATAATTTTTCTCTCACTCATCTCTCAACATACACACACACACTCGCGCTGAAAAAAATTAAAAATATAAATTGTGTTAATTAATATACATGTTAAACATAATTATTATGATACCATAGAATTTCATCTACAAGCATATATGCCTATATCCGAGTTTTTTCTTGGAAAAAATATATAAAAAGCAGACACCCTCCACAAAAACAATACAATAGATTGGTCTTACAAAAATACATGTTTGTACAGCCACCTATATCAGTAATATTTTTGCTCAAACTAAAAATAATGCTTGCCTTTCGTTACTCTCATATAAAAAAAACACCTCCTGTAGCAGCATATCGAGGGCTCAGAGCAAGAGTATCTTAACGCCAAAATTGCCATTTTGAGAAAAACCACGTTCTTGTAACTCTGTGGCGATAAGATTTTGTGGTGCCGAGTGCAAAAGCTAATGCAAACTCTATGGAACTCCACTGGAGGTAAGATGTTGCTCGGACACATTCGTTAGCCTAATTTTCAATTGTGTACTGTTTGAATATATACCATGGTGGAGTCAAGATTTTGTGGCTGTCAAATGGATGGTGTTGCAAGCTACATTTTCATACCAAAATCTCATTTTTGCCAAGAGTTATATTGTTGCACTGAGCCCTCGATATATACCTGTAGCAGGCACATTGGTGAAGGAAAGTATAATACCAAATAGTGAAATGCTGCATTTACAAGAATTTCAAATATTAATAATGAAATTATATAACTGACTGATTGAAACATATTCAGGCACTGATAAACAAAATTGTAGAATTAAACACAAATGAAATATTGCTACCATTATCTTGCAAAAATAACATAATACAAAAAAAGGCCACTTGTATGGAAGCCCAATAATATAATACCATTGGTTGTTAATACATATTGCTGGATTTGGAATATGGTTAGTTGGTTTGCATTTGTCCATATTAGTTAGCAATATTTACATCGGTTATACCTGTACATACTATCCCACATATAAATAACATTCAAATACTGTTAACATTTCGGCTAATCCTAGCATTGTGTAATACGTTACATATATTTGGTTTAATGCTAATATTCTTATACAAACCTTTGCACCATACCTCATTTCTGCAAAATGATGAATACCAGGTTACTATAAACTGTTCCTCTATCATCTTTGTTTCAGATGGACATTTTTGAAAAGACCATACATACCAGTCACATACAATACCTACATATTTTGTATAGCCCCTTCTCAAAAACTAGTGTATTGCATATATGTACTCACTCAATTAGCATTTTGTGCACATTTTATTACATTATTATGTTTAATGAATCCACGCGTGTGAAAATATTGGATCCAAAACATAATAATGATAAAATTGGATTCTTTACGCCCAATATTTATTGGTCTCGCTAAGAACTGTAAAATACTGGACTCGACTACATCTCATCCAATATTGTTAAACCATGGAGGTATATAAATAAATGGAGAATGATCGCCAGAATTCTAATCTCTTAAGTGGAGATTATCCGATTACCTCTATTCAATGAGTCACCAAACTTGAATGACTAGCCACTTCAGCCAAGCTATTGATCTCCACGATGGTTATGAGACTCTACCATGGTTCATTGATCGTCACTCCCAAAATTTCCTCATAGGAATTGACCCTACATTGACCCGTGCGGAAGGCTTGTAAAAGAGACTGTATAATGGCGTCAGCTAGTCAATTAGCTGTTCAAAGTCGCCAGTTTTGATAGCTTATAGTTTCAATGTATGATTGTGCGAAAACCCGATGAAATTTGGATGTTCTGTTCTCAAGTTATGAAACTGTTTTCAACACTAGTTGTGCCGTAACTTGACAAATATACTTAGTTTTCATGTTCATATATTAAGCTTTGAAGGGGGTCTGAGGGAGTTCAAATATAGTGCAAATGAAAGCAAAACGTTTTTACCTTCCGATTGTGAAAAAATTATGTTGGGCCAATTTGGGCCAATTGAGTTAAGAGCGAGTAAAATTTACGGAAGTACTTGAATTCAGCTAAAATCTTTTCATCATCATTAAACTTCTCATTTTATAATAAATAATTATCAGTATTTAGGCCTAAATGATTATTAATATTATTAGGGGCCATCATTTTCTTTGGAGGGGGGTTCCAAATAGGCCTATACGGGGGTCATAACTTTTGGAAAGAAAAATAGGGGTCATAGCCTAATTTAATTTTTCAAGAGTCATGACCAAAATGTAGGGGGTCACAATATAACAGGTATAGGCCTACAGATAGGGTGTTTATTTTATTCAAAAAAACTGATTTCAATGCAATTTTTTGGCGAAAATGACATTTTGATATTAAATTTTCTGAAACATGAGCACTTTCCAATAAACATTATAAGTAACTGCATTTAGCACCCCATTGAAATAAATGACCAGTGAAACAGACTTAACAATGTAATCAGCTTAGCATAATCAATATCCCCTGAAATTGCCTATTCAACAATAATTGGTCATAACCAACGTAGTACAAAAGATGCTTGGCTAGATCATTCTCCATTTATTTATATACCTCCATGGTTAAACTCATAGCTCAACCAGTAAATATAGGCTTAATTGATCCAATTTTATATCAAACTTGTGTGGTTTTTTGTGTGGACTTTTTTCATTTTACATGCAACGTCTATGGAGAATGAAGATTAGAGAATGCTGGAAAGGGCATTAGAGCCTCATATCATTTTAGGCACTTAAATGCCCATAAAAATAACCCCATACAACTATGTAACAAAATTTGCATCAGATGCTACTTGAGTTAAGTTCAAATATAAGTAAATACTTCTGCAGAGGGGGCTATGGCTAAAACAAAAAATGTCCTCCTATACCTTAGTGGTTATGAAACAAAGGTGCTATCACCCTATGCAAATCACCAAAAATGGTGAATATGTCACCCCCTATCATGTCTATAGTCATAATACAAAAGGACCCGTTTACATTTATCTTGAATTCATCATTATGCAGTGATCATGATGATACGATTGTTATGTAACTTTAGGCACAGCTAATTAGTATTCTCTGAAATAATCTATTACTAGCTTCAATACTGATGTATACAAATATATATGATTACTTGAACCTTGTACCTTCAGTCTTCAGTGGATAACTTCCTACAGCAGCTCATGGAACTAAACTGGAAGAGGGATACTGTGACCTCACAGTCGGTGCGGTGCGAAAAACTTAGATTTGGTGCTGTACATCAGGAAGGTGCAAGTAAAAAGTATGCTGAATGGTTTAGAGTGTCTTCATGCTGACCCTAGCACTGATTGAACTCTATTACCTCTGCTGGACGTACACAAGTTGTTCCAGGAGTGTTTTGGTTACAGTAAAATATGTATTTCAATTAAGGGAGTCTTTATGTCAATGTACCGTTTTTATAATTGGCAGCATATTGCAGATTAGGAGTAAATGGATGATGTCATATATTTATGAAGTTTGCAAAAGCTGAAAACATGCCAAATAGTGTATATGAAGCATCTGAGGTGTTACCAAATTCAATAGCCCTAACATTTTTAGATATGTCAACAATAATTGGTAAAATATTACAATCGACAAGACCATTGAACCATATTCAGCCTGGCTTGCAGATTTTATGAACTGTTCTTAATAATGTTATCCACTTACCACCTGATTGGCAATAGGCTGCCAATTATAAGAATAGTCTTAACATTTTCTGTAGTGATGTATCCCAGTCTAAAATAGAGGAAACGTTTGTTCCAACCAGATTCACTAAAAGTTGTCACTAAAAATGTTCATATGTGATATTTCAACAAGCAGTAACAGGGTTGTGTGGACAACTAGGGTCTTTCAATGAGAAGATTGACACCAAAAAGGGGTCATTGGGTGAAAAGGTCTGAAAAGGGGATTCGTTCAGTGAGACTTGGACAATTCTTTTGGATCATAATGATGATGAACTATAAAATTTGGCACATTTTTGATTTGAAAATTTCAAATAATCTTAAAATGTCATATATATTGCATATTTGAAAAAAAATATGTAACTTTTTTTTTGAAAATTGGGCCATTGGATGACAGTGAAACAAAAACAACATTGGGTGGAATGGATTCGAAAAAGGGGTAAGTGTGCCTGCACACCCTGTCATCCATTTTCAGTGAGTGCCCCCTCCCCCAGGACAAGAACTTTCAAGCTGATGGGAATTGCTTTTCTTTTTGCAATGAAATGTTGCCCTTGTTTGGGGATGTAATCATATCATGCAATGATTTGGCAACTGATGCTTAAAATGTTTTGTGACTTCTCTCTAGTTCGAAGGTTCTCTAGTCTGAAGGGTCGCTGGTCCGAAAACCAAATTAAGTTCGCTAATCTGAATGTTCTCTAGTCCGAATATAGAAAAAGGCTTAGGGTTAGTGTTAGGGTTAGCGAGCCTTATTCTATATTCGGACTAGAGAACCCTATTATAATTCAGACTAGCGAACCTTCGGAATGAGAGAACCCGATATTCGGACTAGCAAACCTTTCTCAGAATTCGGACTAGCGACTGGTAAATTACGTGTTCGGACTAGCGAACCTTCGGACTAAGGTTAGAGTTGTCAGCAAAATGTTTTGCATGACTTAACATGCAATGCTATGAAACATTAATTTGTTGTAGTAATTGGCAACATTGGACGAGTTGCAAGCATAAAACGATGCCTGTAACCTTTTTTCACTCTTTTGATCTAAACCAAGGCTTCTGGCACTTGGTGGCACAAAGGCAAACTGGAGTTCAATTAAACAAATGAGTCATTCATGTTATCATCTTCTAAGTCTTCTGGAAGCTTGACAGGAACATACATTTGGAATGTGTAGTCTTTCAAGTTGATTTGCTTCTGCAGGGGTAAAAAGAAAAATGATTTAGTGCATTTGTCCAAAAAATGACTTCATTTTCAAATAAATGTATTCTATATCAAATAATAACTTTAAATATGGCTAGGATTGCATGTTTTTACTTTTTGGGGATTTATGTGGTATTTTGTTTTAAATACATTACTACTTATCTGCTACTGTATAGTAGGATATTTTCGCTTTGTAAATTTTTTTGTGATTTTATCAATTCTGGACAGTTTAGTGGGTCTTTAATTTTGTGTTTCCAAATATATTCACATTAAATTATATGTGTAATAAACATTTTTGCTGGGTTAAAAATTTGCGGCTACCTGTTGGACCACGAAAAGCAAAAAAAATTAAACCCCCTATTAAACTCGCTATACAGTATTTAAAAAGTGTGATAAATTAAAGCAAATTGGGTGTTTGCAATGATAACCAGTCTATTTCTTACAAAATTAGATGCCGTTTACAAGCAGTTTCTGAACAACAATGTAAAGATTCGTGAAAACAATGTCATGATGCAACTGCACACAAAACCGTGTAATGCAATGAACATGGTCTGGGGTGTAGGCTGTTGTAAATACAGTACATTTGTTAAGTCAACTTAGGATTGAAAAGCTGTTGAATTGAATTTAGAATGTGTTTATTATCTTTTTTAAATTTAAATTTTAGCCAGTCATAAAAATCGGACAAAATGAAGCATAACCCTATGATAACTTATGGTTGGAAAAAAAGAGCTTTGCACCATGAAAGAAGTTGATAATGTCACCATCTATGGTCATCATAATACAAAAGGACCTGTTTATTGTCTCGCCTGAATGTTCAGGGAGAGACTTAGTAATCACTATGGTGTGTGTGTGTCCGTGTGGGGGTGCGTGTGTGCGTTCGGAAAAAGCTTGTGAACAGCGTTATCTTGAGAACCGTAAGTGCTATGATGATGAAACTTTATAGGGGTAGCATGACCAGAGGGTGTCGACCTGATTAGATTTTGGCGCAAAATATGGTAATTAAGTACCTAATTTGCATAATTTATGCGTAATAAGCAAAATACCTTGTGAACAGATTATCTGGAGATCCGTATGGGGTACAGTGGCGTAACTTGGTGGGGAGTAAGCGTGGCCAGATGTTCTCGACCTGATTAGATTTTCAGCGCAAAATATGCTAATTAAGTACCTAATTTGCATAATTTATGCGTATTTGATGCGTATCAAGCAAAAAAAAACCTTGTGAACAGCTTATCTGGAGATCCGTATGGGGTACAGTGATGTAACTTGGTGGGGAGTAGCGTGGGCAGATGTTCTCGACCTGATTAGATTTTCAGCGCAAAATATGCTAATTATGTACCTAATTTGCATAATTTATGCGTATCAAGCAAAAAACCCTTGTGAACAGCTTATCTGGAGATCCGTATGGGGTACAGTGACGTAACTTGGTGAGGAGTAAGCGGGGCCAGAGGTTCTCGACCTGATTAGATTTTGAGCGTAAAATATGGTAATTAAGTACCTAATTTGCATAATATATGCGTAATAAGCAAAATACCTTGTGAACAGATTATCTGGAGATCCGTATGGGGTACAGTGGCGTAACTTGGTGAGGAGAAGCGGTGCCAGAGGTTCTCGACCGATTAGATTTTCATGAGGTCAAAGGTCACATACAAGGTCAACTGAGGTCACCAAATCTTTTAATAATTAATTTTCAACTGTGCATCACATATCCCAATAACAGCTTGATCGGTCATGTAATTAAGGAAATATGACGACTTTAAGATAGTCGCTTTCTTTGTAAAGTGTAGCAAAGTAGCACTTTCAATGAGTGATAACTCGTAAAGGAAGCATCTTTCTGTTTTGATTTATTTGATGAAATAGTTCTTTGGTATTGCCAAATTTGATTTTTCAGCGCAACATACTTTTTCCAATTTCGTGAGGTCAAAGGTCACATACAAGGTCAAAGGTCAACTGAGGTCACCAAATCTTTTAATAATTAATTTTCAACTGTGCATCACATATCCCAATAACAGCTTGATCGGTCATGTAATTAAGGAAATATGACGACTTTAAGATAGTCGCTTTCCATGTAAAGTATAGCAAAGTAGCACTTTCAATGAGTGATAACTCGTAAAGGAAGCATCTTTCTGTTTTGATTTATTACTTTGATGAAATAGTTCTTTGGTTTTGCCAAATTTTTGGAAGGTCATTACGGGGTCATCCGAGGTCACTCAGGGGTCATCTGAGGTCAAGTTATTAAAAACTCGTATGGGCATGAAACTTGGTGGGTACAGTCATCATTTAAAGCCAAATTTTTGGAAGGTCATTTTGGGGTCACCAGGGGTCATCTGAGGTCAAATTAGTAAAAACTGTCGTATGGACATGAAACTTGGTGGGTACAGTCAACATTTAAAGCCAAATTTTTGGAAGGTCATTTTGGGGTCACCAGGGGTCATCTGAGGTCAAATTAGTAAAACTGTCGTATGGACATGAAACTTGGTGGGTACAGTCAACATTTCAAGCCAAATTTTGGAAGGTCATTTCGGGGTCATCTGAGGTCAAATTAGTAAAAACTGTTGGATGGACATGGAACTTGGTGGGTACAGTCAACATTTAAAGCCAAATATTTGGAAGGTAATTTCGAGTCACCAGGGGTCATCTGAGGACAAATTAGTAAAAACTTCGTATGGGCATGAAACTTGATGGGTACAGTCAACATTTAAAGCCAAATTTTTGGAAGGTCATTTCGAGGCCACCAGGGGTCATCTGAGGTCAAATTAGTAAAAACTGTCTTATGGGCATGAAACTTAGCACGAGGGGTACAGTCAACATTTAGAGCCAAAATTTTAGAAGGTCATTTCAGGGCCACCAGGGGTCATCTGAGGTCATATTAGTAAAAACTGTTGCATGGGCATGAAACTTGGTGGGTACAGTTACCATCGGCCAGATAATCGTGCCCAGCCGATAACCGCCAAATTCATTTACCTCTCTACCAACAGTTATCGCAAAAGCAGGCGGTCACAAAAGCAGGCGAGACTCGTGGTTCGAGAACCGCCTTGTAGTTATCTATGATTCATCAGTATGCAGTGATCACAATGATATGACAACTCACCTTGCCTGATCCTTTGAGTTTCTTCATCTCCTGCACCAGCAAATCAAATGTAGGTCTACTCTCTGGTCGTCGATGCCAGCATCTCAACATCAGATCATACAGCTCCGTTGTACAATGTTTGGGCCAATCCATACGGTGATGAGCTTTTAGTTCACCAGTGAGATCAGTTGTCTTCATATTTGGGTAGGGCATTCCACCTGCATTAAGATTTTCATCAAATTAATAAATAGGTCAGCAGATCTACCAGTGTGATGGGCTTGGGTGATTTCAATGTCAATGTACACAAGTCATGTAATCTTCAAATGCTAACAGGGGTAATGTTGAAAAGTTGAGTATTGTTTCCTTAGCAAGGGTATCATGTGTTTATTTTAGGGTAGGTAGCTAGTAACTTCCTCTCTCTCCAAGCAGTGCCGCCGACAAGGGGGGTTAAGGAGTGCGTTACCCCTGGACCCGGGGTCCTAGGGGGCACGTAAAAATAAAGAAAACATACCTTAATGGGCCATTAAAAGCAAAGAAAAGAGACCTCAGTGGGCCTGTGCGTTCATTTTACCCCCGGGCCCGTAATGGCTCTCGGCGGCACTGTCTCCAAGGAAATGTTTGCATAGTTAATGCGTACCAATCAATTGACCACATTTGATCAAAAAACATAAAAGACCAGTTTGCAATATATGGTATCTAAAATGCACCAATGACAGGGGTATACTCAGGACTGGTGGACCTGGGGTGGAGTGACTCCTAATAGACAAAAAATAGGCTGATTTTGAATTTTTTTTTGCCTAAAAACCTGGGTCTAGCTCATACTCTTGATTATACAATGTTAAATTTGACTAAGTTACTTCTGGTTTCATTTCAGGGGTCATTTGAAATAAACATATGTGACGTGATCAAGGGAAATGAGTCACATGTCGACCCTGGTCGAAAATGAGTTTTACATAGGATTCTAAAGAGGACATTTAGAGCTTTCAGAAACTGAAAACCCCATGTTGATATGATTTTTCTTTGCAAAGTTACATTAATTTATCAATCGCTGAAAACAATATAAAACAAAAGAATTTAAACACTTTCTTTGCCAATATCTCAAAATCAATATTAGCGACATCCGACTCATTTCCCTTGATCGTGTCACATATGGAGATTCATAATATCTGGTGTGCCCCTCCCTCACACTTTTGTTGACTCTGTTGACTTACCTAAAGTGGCGATTTCCCAAAGGACTACTCCAAAGGACCACCTGTATGGTAGAGAAAAGGAAAAAAAGTCATTTGAATAATTATTTACATTATTTATCTAAAGAGAATAATAATAATAATTTATGTCACTCAGTCAATACAATAGACCACCTGTTCAGATGAGTTTGAGAAAACATCCTGAAAGGATGTGAAACGTCACTGATATCACATATAAAAATAGTAAGTTAACATTTTATATGATAACTTTTACTACTACTACTAATAATACTAATAATTTAGCTCCTATCTTTAGCAGTAATCCTATATGGGATATATCCATCTTACTGTACTGTCACAATGAGGACCAGGACCAGATTAATGCACAACTATAATGAAAGACAAAGATAAAGAGAATTTATCGCGTCTGGCGTCATCTGTCAATCAAACTCGAGCACGGTTTGTTTACAAGTGTCGTGATGATGACTTGCTGAACAGCGGATTTATAACCGGGCGCCTTATTGTTAATTTTGTACCTTTCGACATGCAAACCATCTCAAAAGTTAGGTCTTTATAGTAGGAAACCTTCTTAACCGAAGGCACCATGTCCACAATGCCTAGAAAAGCTGCTTTTTGCCTTGTAAAAGTCACGTAATTTTTAGCCATTTGCTGCTATTCCTTTTCTCCGATCAGCACCAGATAGATCGGTCTTCCTTTCTGGCGCTGATTAACCTGTGTAAACCAATCAAGGATCGTAATTGACAGTGACATCAGACGCGATAAATTCTTTTTATCTCTGTCTTTAATTATAATTTCAGACACATGCAAGTACAATTGTAACATGATTTGGTCCATGTAGGCCAAAGGCGGCAAATTTGAAATTGAGATAAAGGCAAAAATACAGAGTTAAAAAACAATAAGCTACATAAAATAGACATCACAAAACTTGATAACTTTAGATCCTAGACCTTTGGTGTTTCCTGTATATGATAGCTTAATGTTTATATGAGCTAATAATTATAGTAACTCAATTGTCAAAAATACCTCCTTTGGCCTTTGTGGACCAGATCGTGTCATAATGAAAATATAAATAGTTTTACAGCATACCCGATACATGAAAGTTGCTGGGCAACAATCCCAATGTACAATAAAGTAGGCCACCCCTGTGCACCATATATCGTTTATGTTCTATTTTTATTAACAATACACAATGAAGCAAATCAATAAGACCCCATCCCTATATATATATGTTGTTACATGCATATGTGGTTAGCAGCTGCGTGATATTGATGTACTTACACATCACTCTTGTAGGTGTAGATCCCTTCTAATAAAGCCTCATATGCCATCCACCTGATCTGGTGTTTCTGTACAAAATAAACACATAATGTATTATAGATGTTGTGGCCACAGGAAACAGCTGTGCAATTTTCATGTTAATTATGATAATTGCATGCAACACTCAAACTGATTTTTTTAGTACTTCCATGGTCCAGGTATAATACATGTACACTGGTGATCGGCGATCTCTTCCCTTTTTTCTACGTGCCAATGACCAATGAGTCAACCGTCTTGTTGTCAAGGGTGTTGATCAGCCAATCAGCATGATTGCTTATCACTTCTGTGTTTACTCTTGTGTACGCTTGGTGCACAATACAGACCACAGAAGTAATAAAAAATTAACTTAAAGCAATAATGTGTGATTTGCATAAAAGAATAGATTCTTATTTAAATGTTTAACTGATCACATTATCCCCTTTTAATTTCGAGCCAAACAAATGAGGTATAATGAAGAAAATTGCGATTCATTCTATGCCTACAATGCATGTACTACACTCGCCGATCGTATTACATGTAACTGCACGGAGCATCGCACTCGACATGTGTACATACAAGCTGACATCCACGGTACATGTTAGCAAGTACTCGATCGTTGAACTCTGAATAAAACCAGGTCGACCCGGTTTTAATACAAAAAGTTACATTTTACTGTTATTAAAGCACCTCAGGCTTAGTCTTTTACGTGGTATTTTAGTATACCACTGGGCATTATAATTATGCAAAAAGTAGAAATCCAAGTAAAATTGAGGGCGTCGCTGTGAAGCAAATCACACATGGCTTTAAGGCCTATTTAAAAAACATTTGTATTACATTATTTTAAGCTCTGGAAAACTTCACTCATAACGTTATCAGCATTACTCATTTGGCCTACTGCTTTTTTTCAATAGTTTTAGTAATATTACAATGATTTTAAGTAGCCTAAACCTTTTTTAGAGTATTTTGTGGACATAAACTGTGTTAAATAGCTTCTGTTTTCAAGTATATTTTGAAGCTGTTTGCAGCTATAACTGCAAGAATTACTTGCTTCAATACAGTCATTGTGGGTTTAAGAGCAAACTGCTTACTCAATATACAACAAAACAGGTTCAATTGTTGAATTAACTTGCTCCTTGGGTTTTCCCCACCCATTGGGATCCTCCAAGTTCTCAAAAAGATTGACAGTTCACATGTTTATACTGTCAGCTGTAGTTGACAGGGTGCGGCCCTGGGTGTGGCTATGATTAAGCAGTAAAACCAAACAAACAAAAACCTGTTTATAACATCAAAGTATTAAACCGTCTTAAAATGTGTTACTTACATTTCGTGGTGCCCTAAATATAGCATAGTCTTGATATATTGGCACGTCTGTAGCAGCTCCAAAATCTCCTATCTTGGCTTTATTATTGAATGTTATTAACACATTCTTTGCACACAGGTTTCTGTGTACATACTGCAAAAAGAAATATATATGATGGTACCAATATTAAACCAGGTGTTGATACAATTTTAAAGTATGCATGGCCAAAAGAAAGAGGGATCAATTTCTTCTGTTATATTGTTTTCTGCAACATGAAAATGTTCAGATTTCAGGAAAGGTTTGGGAATGTACTCTCAAGATTCCTATTTCAGTCTTGGTTTTCATCCCCGTGGTGTGGTATCGAATATGTTTTAATGGGCTAACCCAGGCATGTGGCCTAGACTGCTGCCCTCAGTCGTCAACCGTCTGGATTGACGACTGAGAAAACTACTTGGAAAAAAAGTGACGGATTTTGCAACAGGATTCCTGTGGCATAGAGCATCTTGCAGTTGTGTCCAAATTGACCTTTTGACCGAGTTTGTTGTTTTTAGAAGTTCAGAGCGCGATCTTGTCACAGGGCGCGGTACAGCTGACACGCTTGATGCACGCTGGCGTCGCTAGTCAATCGCTTCTGGCGCACAACTGAAGTCGCATTGAATAGTTTTCAGAAGTCCGTCATGATATTGGCTGTAAGATAATCAGTCGTCACTACGAAGCATACACAGTACATGCGAAGTGTAGAAGGCTGATTGGAATTAGTCTACATGTGGCCATGGGAGCAGGGGTACACAGGATATGTGCTTCGAGCTTCCAAAATTTCAAAGGGTAATTTTACTGAAATCTAGGGATTTACCTAAAATAGGAAACCATATATCTGAGAATTTTTTCTTCAAAACATAGACCCATGTTTCATGGTCTTTTATTGTGTTTATACCCTTTCACAAGTTCCCTTTTGGAAAGAAATTTGTTACTGAATGTAAAATGCCATTCCTCTCAACTCATAATTACTAACACATTAATTGCATCCTAACAGCTATTGCACATATGCAAAACTGAGCATTTTTTAAACTTTTTCCTTATAGGGACAACAGCTTCCTTGAGATGAAACTCTTACCTTGAGTGCAGCCATATGTCGCATGCCTGCAGCTATATCGCATGCAAAATTGAGTAGTTCTTCTTGTGGTAAAGGTGCAAATGGTTCTTGGTCTCGGCGGCGAGCCCTGCAGCGGCGTAAGATGCGTAACAAGTCTCCACGAGATGCGTACTGTGTTATGAGACAAGATTGAGCTAAAAAGAACAAATGACAACATATTATTAGTGTTGCCATGATGTTACCATACTGTCTATGTATGTGCAGGAAATAATGCCTGGGATTTTTGTTCCTTTGTTTTTAATTATATGCCAGTGTCTGTTGCACTGTTGAAACACATATTGGTTATTATCGGGATAGATGTTTCACTAATAACTTATTATTTCTTGAAACTATTGTTGCAAAGTAGTCATGATTGGACATGTTTCCTATCAAAATCATTGTGGGCTGATAGGAATTTTCCTTACCCTGAACTTGGTTGAAATATTGTTATTTTTCTTGGATTCTGCATCAGATCCATCCCAATATATTTATGTTTGAATGTTAATCAAGATTTGATACGTTCATATACACTGGACCCTTCCCTAATTAGCCTACATTGTACTATCTATACACTTCCCTCACCACATGGGTATTCCAGTTGAAATCCATACACCCCCTATGGAAAACATGACCTTTAATCTCCCACACTGGGGGTGTCAATTTCAAATCTGCTACCTGAATGGATGACTATATTTGACATCTACACTTCCTGTGTTGAATATTAAGGTCATGTCTTCCATAGGGGGTGTATGGATTTCAACTGAAATAGTCCCATGACAGGGGGCCACTGCCCAAACACTTTCAATCCACCTTAAGATTGATTTATTATAGGGGTTTATCAATCAATTTTAAGATCAATGGAGTAAGGCTTTGTGAAACAGACCCCTGCAATTATAACTTACTTGCACTTTCTTCATTATTTGGTTCTTGGGTTCTATTACACATTCCCATTAGCCATAAGATGTTTGGATGTCGACCAAGATTAGCCATGACTTCAAACTCCGTTTTCAGCTCATCTACCGAATCGTTGTCATCTTCATCTGAAAGACAATCATAACATGTACATGTTAATTCAGCATGGATTTGCATATGTGACACAATCTGATCCATTCATACCAAAGTTGGACATCATTGAATATTAGAGTTATTACCCTCACTAACTTACTCAGTACCAAAGCTTTAATACTGATGTTGAAATCCATAAGTTTAGTTTCTAGCATACTTAGTTGAAGGTATGAACTTTTTATGTATCCATTTTCGTATGTGTTGCATTGTTTTGCTCCTTATTTTTGTCTCTATCTCAATTTCATTATTTGGTCTGATCAAGTCACATGATGCGTATTGCATTGCATGTAGTGATGCCACCAGACATCAGTTACGCTGTAGTACACTTTTCATGTAAAAGAGAGACGTAATGACCATCTAAACACTTTATTTGAGAGACTTGTAACCAGTGTATTGCTTTTTCCTCCTCACATTGTTCAATATGCATTATATAAATATGTAAATCAGTTTGGCCAGATAAATATGTGTGTATCCTGAAAAAGTTTAAAAGTTACACCTAACTGCAATGTTACTGATCTATTCCTTTGGTACTGTTGCTAGCCAGGTATATATCACATGTATATATCATGTTTGTGTGATGTGATCATTTATTAATGTTTCTATTGCTTTGGTACTGTAGCTAGCAAAGTACAAGTATACATGTATGCATGTATTGTAATATATATATTTTTTCACATGTTTTCTACCAAACACCATGTAATGGTGAGTAACTAAATGGTACATTGTGAACATGGATATTTATTATGGAGATGATAGCTGTGGCTTAAAATCTCGAACATTAGCTTTTATACAGAGAAAATCAATCAGTTGCAGGGGAAAGTTTTAACTTGTCATGCCTACCTCTCAATAATTTCACAATAACCTTTTGTTCCCCATCATTTTTAGATTTCAGCAACCCTTCACAGATGTAAGAAAACTGTCCACTATGCAGTAATTTGCCAATATTTAGGTCCTCCTCAGCAACCATCCACCCCTCTCTAGCATAGCGAACTTTCATGGAACTCACACCATCGGGAACAAGGAAAGATTCCTGGTTGAACTGAAATGAAAGATACAAAAATGTACATTAGACAAGGTAAAATAAATGTGTTATGTTCACTGCTCATAGCTAGGTCCTTTTTGGGGGTGCAGTGGCTCAATATCTTTGATAAATTATTCTTCTTATTGAGTCTTATTTCTCCATTATTCTGATCTTTAAATGAGAAAGTGTCTCCTCTATTAAAAAGCTTGTTCAAGCGCACCAGGGTCCAGCATTGTCACCGGTGTGTCCAGGATCTTTTCCTGCGGGGGGCTCAGTGGGGCTTTCAGAGTTATGCGGGGGGCTTAATGGCTAAAATCACCAAAAAACGGCTGATTTTACATGATTTTTAACAAAGTGCGGGGGCATCAGCACCTAAAGCCCCCTCCCCCACCCCCCGGACACGCCACTGATTGTGGTGCAAAAATCACACCCACCCTTGTTCTCATTCAATTATTGTTTTAGCACATTATTGCAACCTTTATAGTACAGTACTTTAGAGAACATGATACACTTTTACTTCTCCAGTTATGTTTATTGTTTATGAAAGGAGGATTTCGTGATCCTAGCATCTTTTTATGACATTTTTCAGTAGATATCCATGCTTATTCCCCAAATTTGAGTTGATTCTGATTTTGCGTTTGCGAGTTATGCATGATTATGTGTATCACCGCCCATGGCTACTTTTCAAATTTGCCGGTAGGCCTATATTTGCTAAACAAATTAATCTGCAAGAAAATTTTGGTACATAAACATTATGTAGCCAGAGGTTTCCAGTGGGTATAAAAATCTCAACTTTTTTTGAAAAAAGTGTGGGGATGAGGCTGTGGATCACGAAATGCCCTTTTAAGATGATCATTACTAATCAGTGTGTCCAGGATTAAAACTTGCCAAGGGGATTTGCAAGTTTTACTTGTTGTATTTTTTTATTTTACATACCTTCTATAACTCCAATTGAAGTAATTCACATTTTGACAGAAATTTGCATACAATGGGTCTTTAGAACATGTAAAGCGACGTAGGATAACAATAATAATAATAATAATAATAATAATAATAATAATAATAATTTAATTCTTATATAGCGCAGTACAATATAATATCTCAAAGCGCTTTAAAATAAACATGATAATAACACATGATACAAATTTAAACATGGAAAGCAAATATATAAAATGCACTGTTTAAAAACTATGCACATATAAAACCAATTAAGAACAAGATTAAAACCTATACCAAAACAATGCATAAAGATAAGCTAACATGACACATTTAAACGAGCGCAAGTACAGTAAAAAAAAAAAAAAAAAAAATTATGTGCAAGGTAAAGCTTAAGTAATCATTTAAAAATACAACATAATTACACAGGAAAATACAGTATCGAAATGCAGGGAACCAAACTGCGGGATCATAACACATTGAAAGGCTTTCTAATGTTGAGGCAGTCAGAACATTATTTAGCCTTAACAGCATGCACATAATGTGATGGTGCAAGTGTGCATTTCATTGCATAATAGCATCTAAAGCATACAAGTCTATGGCTGAAGAATGTAGCCCTACACTACGAAGGCAATTTGGAGCCACTCTTAATTAGTAGTATGCATACATGTATCTATGTTTGCCGCAGGACATACATGTAGCCTATAGCTCAGGATGTTAACATATATTGACAAATGGGTGGGTGATTTGATAATGCTAATTTTGGGGAAATAGTTCTTGCATAAGTTTAACTTTTACTTCAGAGAGACTTTTAGGTCTGGGTGGGAGGGAGGGTGGGAGGGAGGGAGGGTAGGAGGTAGGGAGGGTAGGAGGGAGGGAGGGCAGGTATAGTCTGACACAATGACCCCAATTTTGCCCAGTTCAAACCCTGTACAATTCACAGAAAGCAAGGCTTTAAGGGGTACTACCCCTGCCCAATTTTGGGCCTAGTTTTGCATTTTCTCAAAAATTAAAAGCGCATCGGTGACAAGTAAGATATGTATTTTATAGGGGCAAGGACTACAACTACTGCACTGGAAATTTTATTTCAGCACAGACAACAGTCGTGGAGTTACAGCCAAAAATGAGGAAAACCAATATTTGATCAATAAATCAATAACTACTTGCCTTGAGTTGCTGAATTTTCAGTGCAGTAGTTGCAGTCCTTGCCCCTATAATATACATATCTTACTTGTCACCAATGCGCTATAATTTGTGAGAAAAATGCAAAAATAGGCACAAAATTGGTCAGGGGTGTAGTACCCCCTTAAAACCACTGCACTAACAATATCAAGCAGTAGTATAGTTGATTCTATAACATATCTGGTTCTCAGTGTGTAGACTATCTACTGGTTCCATTTCTCACAAAAAATCTACAATTTTATTACCATCTGCATAATAATTGATGGCTGTGTGTTATATTAAAAAGTGGTTTCATATTTTGGGTGTAATTCTCTTATGAACTACTAAACCAATGAAACTACAAATGGGATATTATCAGAAATAATGGAATATACCCATACAACTTTGGTGTAAAAAGTGTTTAAAGTTTTAGATTATGTCAAAAAGCTTTCAAAGAGCACTGCAATATGGAAAACTGGTTGAACCTGACAATTTGCAAACAACCTACTGGAATCTCCCATTTATTGCAATATATGTGGGGAAACATTGACAAATTGGGGCCATCCAGTCAGACATGGGTGGGGTAAACACAGACATACATTGATCCTGGACTTGGAAGCTGTTGGATCTTTTGGGCAAAAGCGACAAAACTTTTCTATACCTGACGTAAATCTCTTTCATCAATAACTTGCGAAACCACCTAGGAAACAATTATACAAATCATGCCTTCATAAACAGTAATTATATAACAGTTACAATAACATATTAACTATGCCATGCATGTTTAATCACAAACAAAAGTACTGGTTTGGATAACTACACATATCAATAACAAAGTGTATATACACTGTACAACCCCATACAACTAATAAAAGCACTGGGCATAAAACTAAGGCACAAGGCATCACAACTTTATGTCATGACTTTATCATGACAACTTTCACTATTTTTTTTATATGCAGAGCAACTCAGATTTACTCTACCATCCCTGTAAAGGTTTATTAACCCTAATCCCTGTTAATAAATATAAGTCTATATTGAGTTTCCATAGTGGTTACTTAACCCTAACCCCCGAAGGGCTTTTTTGGCGACTGGAAGGGAAAGAATGGATGATAAAGACAGAAAACAAACAAAGAAGTTGTTTGCTCTGGGTGGGATTCAAACCCGAGACCCCTCGCATGCCAAGCACTAGGTCGCTGATGCTTAGCCACGGGTCTTACGCTGGCTGGGCCAGCAAAATCGTGCCCATATTAGACCAATTCCGTCATCACATCCTGTGGGATGCACGCAGGCGCGGTGAAGTTGTTTGTAGAGTTTTGTAGTACTCAGGTTTGTTAGGGTTAAATAAAACTGCACGCTTTCTAGGATTTGTACCTTTAATCAAAAGTTTGAATATGAAATATTGTTATTTTTCCATTGTCCTATACTTAATCAAACTCCTGCAAAATGTGCTATTTTTTTCTTCTCAATACAACAATTTGCTACTCAGTTTGCCATGATGTGTCATGGGCCCTGCCTACATGTACAACCAATAAATATACTCCAACACAAACATTCAACACAAAAATAACTATATATTTTATAGCCGGCTTCTGTAACACCTGGATATCCACATCGTTAAATTGTGGAATATGCATAAGTGCTTTGAATACTCTCTCCCTCTATCAACATGAATTTCTGTATTAAATATAGAATTCAGTGATGGATGGCAAGACAAAACATGCATAAAAAAAATGACCAATAAAAAACAAACAATCAAGCAAACGACAAGCATAAAATCTGCATATATCTGTTCCATAGTTATGTACCATGTCAGGATCATAAATCCATTGTTATAGTGTGCTTAATTATCTGTATCAAAACAGTAGTAAAGAGTAATAATACTTGTCAAATCTGACTAGCTTCTACTAATATTTTATAGCCGACATACATAATTATTGACAGGATTTGCAAAACAAATCAAATAAAGATGGGGTGCTAGTTTTGTGCAGAAGTCCCAAGGCATGCTAATGATGTCATTGCTAAATGTAATATTATGTGCAAGATTATTGGTGGAATATCTTAGATCATCATATACAGGTATTGGTAGAATATCTTAGATCATCATACTGGTATTGGTAGAATATCTTAGATCATCATACTGGTATTGTTGGAATATCTTAGATCATCATTCAGGTATTGGTAGAATATCTTAGATCATCATTCAGGTATTGGTGGAAATCTTAGATCATCATTCAGGTATTGGTAGAATATCTTAGATCATCTTACCGGTATTGGTAGGATATCATAGATCATCATACAGGTATTGGTAGAATATCTTAGATCATCATACAGGTATTGGTAGAATATCATAGATCATCATACAGGTATTGGTAGAATATCTTAGATCATCATACAGGTATTGGTAGGATATCATAGATCATCATACAGGTATTGGTAGAATATCTTAGATCATCATACAGGTATTGGTAGGATATCATAGATCATCATACAGGTATTGGTAGAATATCTTAGATCATCATACAGGTATTGGTAGAATATCTTCGATCATCATACAGGTATTGGTAGAATATCTTCGATCATCATACAGGTATTGGTAGAATATCATAGATCATCATACAGGTATTGGTAGAATATCATAGATCATCATACAGGTATTTGTGGAATATCTTAGATCATCATACAGGTATTGGTGGAATATCTTATATCATCATACAGGTATTGGTGGAATATCTTAGATCATCATACAGGTATTGTTGGAATATCTTAGATCATCATACAGGTATTGGTGGAATATCTTATATCATCATACAGGTATTGGTGGAATATCTTAGATCATCATACAGGTATTGTTGGAATATCTTGGATCATCATACAGGTATTGGTGGAATATCTTAGATCATCATACAGGTATTGGTAGAATATCTTAGATCATCATACAGGTATTATTGGAATATCTTAGATCACCATACAGGTATTGGTAGAATATCTTCGATCATCATACAGGTATTGGTAGAATATCATAGATCATCATACAGGTATTGGTAGAATATCTTAGATCATCATACAGGTATTGGTAGGATATCATAGATCATCATACAGGTATTGGTAGAATATCTTAGATCATCATACAGGTATTGGTAGGATATCATAGATCATCATACAGGTATTGGTAGAATATCTTAGATCATCATACAGGTATTGGTAGAATATCTTAGATCATCATACAGGTATTGGTAGAATATCTTCGATCATCATACAGGTATTGGTAGAATATCATAGATCATCATACAGGTATTGGTAGAATATCATAGATCATCATACAGGTATTTGTGGAATATCTTAGATCATCATACAGGTATTGGTAGAATATCTTAGATCATCATACAGGTATTGTTGGAATATCTTAGATCATCATACAGGTATTGGTGGAATATCTTATATCATCATACAGGTATTGGTGGAATATCTTAGATCATCATACAGGTATTGGTAGAATATCTTAGATCATCATACAGGTATTGGTAGAATATCTTAGATCATCATACAGGTATTGGTAGAATATCATAGATCATCATACAGGTATTGGTAGAATATCATAGATCATCATACAGGTATTTGTGGAATATCTTAGATCATCATACAGGTATTGGTAGAATATCTTAGATCATCATACAGGTATTGGTGGAATATCTTAGATCATCATACAGGTATTGGTGGAATATCTTAGATCATTATACAGGTATTGTTGGAATATCTTAGATCATCATACAGGTATTGGTGGAATATCTTAGATCATCATACAGGTATTGTTGGAATATCTTCGATCATCATACAGGTATTGGTGGAATATCTTAGATCATCATACAGGTATTGGTGGAATATCTTAGATCATCATTCAGGTATTGTTGGAATATCTTCGATCATCATACAGGTATTGTTGGAATATCTTAGATCATCATACAGGTATTGGTGGACTATCTTAGATCATCTTACAGGTATTGGTGGAATATCTTAGATCATCACACAGGTATTGTTGGAATATCTTAGATCATCATACAGGTATTGTTGGAATATCTTAGATCATCATACAGGTATTGGTGGAATATCTTAGATCATCATTCAGGTATTGGTAGAATATCTTAGATCATCATACAGGTATTATTGGAATATCTTAGATCATCATACAGGTATTGGTGGAATATCTTAGATCATCATACAGGTATTGGTGGAATATCTTAGATCATCATACAGGTATTGGTGGAATATCTTAGATCATCATACAGGTATTGGTGGAATATCTTAGATCATCATACTGGTATTGGTGGAATATCTTAGATCATCATACTGGTATTGGTGGAATATCTTAGATCATCATACAGGTATTGGTGGAATATCTTAGATCATCATACAGGTATTGTTGGAATATCTTAGATCATCATACAGGTATTGGTGGAATATCTTAGATCATCATACTGGTATTGGTGGAATGTCTTAGATCATCATACTGGTATTGGTGGAATATCTTAGATCATCATACAGGTATTGGTGGAATATCTTAGATCATCATTCAGGTATTGTTGGAATATCTTGATCATCATACCAGTATTGGTGGAATATCTTAGATCATCATACCGGTATTGGTGGACTATCTTAGATCATCTTACAGGTATTGGTGGAATATCTTAGATCATCATACAGGTATTGGTGGAATATCTTAGATCATCATTCAGGTATTGTTGGAATATCTTAGATCATCATACTGGTATTGTTGGAATATCTTCGATCATCATACCAGTATTGGTGGAATATCTTAGATCATCATACAGGTATTGGTAGAATATCTTAGATCATCATACAGGTATTGGTAGAATATCTTAGATCATCATATAGGTATTGGTAGAATATCTTAGATCATCATACAGGTATTGGTAGAATATCTTAGATCATCATACAGGTATTGGGCCGGTGGAATATCGTAGATCATCATACAGGTATTGGTGGAATTATCTTAGATCATCATACAGGTATTGGTAGAATATCTTAGATCATCATACAGGTATTGGTGGAATATCTTAGATCATCATACAGGTATTGGTGGAATATCTTAGATCATCATACAGGTATTGT